>NW_027468650.1:21528215-21615715 GCF_046254945.1 Alosa pseudoharengus | reverse complement strand
GTTAATGTAATACCACCACAGACTTTCAGGCAAACATAGGGAATAGGCCCCTTTCTGGATTATAACCAGCTATACTGCTGGTCTTCTGGAATCATCTACGTTAAATACAGCCTGTGGGTACGTATGTTGAAGTTGTGAAACGACAGACTGTACTAATAAATTCATGTCGTTTAAGGGAGAGACCTCTGATGAGTCACACACCAGCTGGGCTTATCTCGTTAACAAGAGCCCCGAGGTGAATCCAGCAGAGGGAAGTACTCTGCCTGCCCTCCACACAATCTGCCTGCTGACCAGTCAGTGGACAAAGTCAGGGCAGAGGCAGCCCCAAACTCCCCAAACACTGTCATCTCACCCACGGGCAGAATCAGAGCTCCTTAAAAAGGGTCACTGAGCACTGTGACACCTGGAGATACTGTTTGGTTATGAAGATAGATATTCTTTTTGAAAAATGGAAATTTAATGCAGTGAAGTAGCAGCAACCAGCATTCTTTTTTCATCTCAACTGTTAGCATCACTAACAGGTAATATAGCATCACTGCTATTAAAATAACCATGTATGAACATTATTGCGCTTGTAATTGTATTTCTTAGCAAGTATTTGTAAAAAGCATAAAACCTTTGTGGGCTGTTGGAAGTCGGCCGGTGTTTCACAAGAAGGGCAGCTCAAGTTCATCAGTCAGGACAATGACACAATGTGATTCAGTTGAGCTTAGAGCCATGAACACCACATAGATAAGAGCTCAGGCCATTAAATAAACAAATGGAAAACAAGTTTGTGTCATACACTGAGCATGGGCTGACTGGAAACATGCCTACTTTATTTTAAGCAAACGTGTATTAGATGGCTTTGCAAAGGCCATAAATATCTGGATCGCTTTTCAGTGTGATTTGATTATGACCTATTGACATAAGATAAGAATGGTGAATAGATTTGCATCGACATCCACCAGCACTTCAGGGAATCCGATCTGTTGCTGAGTAGCTTACTCCTCAACGTTAGCTTGTTTTCCTCTGATGTCTGTTGAGGCATCTGCATTGACTGACAGGTGATTCTTAGAGACATTTCTGCAAGGTGACAGTAGGAGTAACACTAGCAGAGGGATTTTTTGTCATGAACCTATATCATTTGAAGCCATTTTAATTCTCTGCTTACCTCTGAAATGCCCCCCCTCCAAACTAAGTGCGTGTAGCCTAATCCCACACGGCGGATCGCCTACCCAGTGGCCTGTCCAACAATACATGTGGCTCGGGGGCTCAAATTTCATGGTGTTTGGATGGCGAATGCCGTTTTGTGCCACCATCCCCACAGGAGTGCTATTAATACCCCTTTTGTGGTGGTCAGTGGCCTCAGAATGCAACTCTACCAGGCTTCAGGCAGGGATTCCTCACATGTAAGACCTGCCAACAAGTATGGGCCATAAAATGCGTGGGGCAATGTGTGCGTGCGTGTGTGTGTTTGTGTGTGGGAGGGGGGATTCGTGCAAGACGGACGTGGCCTCACAGACGCTAATGGGCCGTCAGAATACAGGATGTGAATGTTTTGTGCTGGATGCCAGGTGGTTTTTACAAACCCTGGCTATAAGGTATACCGCACCTCTCGACCAGTCCTATTAAAGTGTCATCCTCTCGTCTCACACTAATGTATGTAATATATTCTTTATTGAATGCTGTTTGTTCTTCATTCTTCATTCCTGTTTGGCAAGATAGAATGAAAACCGACCCCCCCCCCCACCCAAACACACATAGAGAAGCCTGTGCCACACGCGAGTGTAACTGGAGTAAAGGTTGACTGGTTGAGGGCTCTTATTTATTGTGTGTGGAGTGGCACCTGTGTGGTGGTGCAGACGGACAGGTGAGAGCAGGAGAGGTGCGGAGTTCACTCACGGCCCCCCCTACGGCAGCGTGCTGAGGGACAGTGGCTCTGGGGGGTGGACAGGACACAGGACATGCCCACGTTGAGACCGTATTGACCGAGCACAGCAGGCCTCCTCACAGACCAGAAAGAGGCAGCTTTCTGTTGCTGGGGTCTCACACAGGTGCAAATGAAAAGGGAACGGTGGGGTTTGTGATTTTTATTTGCGTTAGGAACTTTTTGGAGAGCTTGGCATCAGAACTCAACCAATTATGAGCTCCTAAACACCTCATCTTTACCAAATGGTGTGTTTTTACATCTAGTTTGCACCCTGTAACAGTATATTTGCATATTCCTACCAGTCAGATATGTCTACTACTCCCCATGATATCTCCATAAGAAATCACCAGTGTGTAGTACCTACTTTAGAGTATAGTGAAAAGAAACTGGAAGTTGATGCTTTTTCCTCCCTCCCTTCCTGACCTAATTCGGTTCTACTGAGTCATACTTTGCAGGACTTCAGCTTGTGTGTCTCCTTCATGGTAGACCATCGTTGCCACTCCACATTTACCTGACTGTGTGCAAGCCGAGACACAGCAGCCCCATGTCAGGCCGACTCACATCATTTCTAAAAAATCACCATTCTTTTATCAGTCCCATCTGCACATAGCTCTCTGCCAAGTTCCCTTTAGCTTTTTATGGTTGCCAGACCTATGCTGGTTATTTTTAAATGCTGAAAACAAAATGTAGATAAATGAATGTACATTTTGTGTCTGTAAAAGATCCTCAAGATAAGATCTGTGGTATTTGTCACTATAAAGTGCTGTCGTGACATTGGCTTTCTATCATGCCTTTGAGGTCTGGGGACAGGCCTGTCACCCCGAAGGTCTCACAGGCGTTTGAGCGTGTGTGTGTGTGTGTGTGTGTGTGTGTGTGTGTGTGTGTGTGTGTGTGTGTGTGTGTGTGTGTGTGTGTGTGTGTGTGTGTGTGTGTATGTGTTTGTGTGTGTGTGCGCATTTGTGTGTGCGTGCGTGACATGAGTATCTCTGTGTACATTCGCCAAGGGGCATTAGGTTTCACGGGATATCCACATCACAGTGAAAGGGTCGGCATGTTCGCATCTTTGCTATCCCTTTCACTGTGATGCCGGACTCCTGATGGATAAAGGGAAGTGGGTGTAGTGAGGGACAGAAAGCAGGAGGTTCTCAGGCAGGTTCACCCCATGTGTCCCACCACCCCAGACTGATGCTTCCTCTGACACGGACCCTGACACACCAACACTGAGAAGAGGAGGGCTTTTCATCCATTTAAATTTTGCACACTATTTGTAAATAAATGCAGATGTGATATTTATACATTCAGAACATTTACACATAAATAAAATGATCAGTACAAGCAGCATTCAGATGAAATTGACTTAATATGCTCTATGTATGCAAATAAATGTACAAAGAAGCAAGTGGGGAACAGTTAAAGCTCAGAGACACAGTGCACTGACACTAATCACTTACTTGCCATTTTGTATGTATTTATTCACCTTGCAGAAGGATGACATCAGCCTGTCAGAAGGCAGCACAGTGGACCTCAGGAAGCCGGGTGAGGAAGAGGATGAGTACTCGGAGATGGCCGAAGAGGCCATGGACCCTGACAACTGCTTCCCTGATGGTAAGTTTTGAGAAGGCAAAAAACATAATTTGTTTTCTTTTTCATGTGGAATTGTTATTGTTATGAGAATTTAAGTAATATACATAAGTAATTAAGTTATTAAAAGAGGAAAAAATATACAAACAGAATAGATTTTCCAAAACAGATATGTACTGGGTATTAACCTCTGGTAAAGAATGTTTTTACAGTCTAAAATCCTGAACAAACTGAAACAATTATAAAACAACATGGATCTTATCTCTACATAAAATTATATTAATGCCCTAAATATTTTAGATAAGGTCTATTATTGAAAAAAATAAATGAAGAAACTGCTTTAGACAACTCACACTTTTATAGCTCATTGTTTGGATCTATGAGCTTACATCCCCAACCTCAGTACTCTGCTCTTATTGCTAGCTCTGTACTCCAAGGGAAGGCAATTTAATATAAAACATTAAACAATTAACTGACATTTGAAAGGGCAATGGGGCATTAAATTGAATGTCCTGTGTCAGCAAACATTTGAAAAAGCATGTCAGGGACGAAATGGGCCTTGTTAATGTGATGATGACTTACTCTCTATATTCAATTTTGTAGAACTAATCGACCCCCCAATCGAAGTCGAGGTACACAAACATGCTGACCCAATCAAAGACTGCCATTAAAACAGGAAGCCATAATCCACTTTCTTATGGAAATTGACAGGCCTGTTATACTGTAAAGAATATGTTTGACATGTCCATGCACACATTCAGCAAAATTATGAAAACCTTGGTGCCTTATTGAAGTATTTCATTTTTGAAGGCAAATTCACTGTTGTTTATAGGTTCTCATGAAGCTTTTGTTTTTATTTAGTTGAAATAACGCCTAATTGAAATAAAAATACTTCATCCACTTTAAAATGAATAGCAATAAAGAACAATACAGTGTCAGGTTTCAACCACAAAAGCTACTGTAGATTAGCTCTTATCATATTAGGCTTGTCTCAGACAAACAAAAAGTAAATATGATTTGCCCATCATATGATACAGAGAGTGTCTATCTATTAGCTGACAATGAAACCGGGTTCTGCCATAGCAGCCTGCATTTCCTGGAAGATATCAGGGATGGATACCGCTGCATGCAGCCTCAGCCTTAGCTGGTCAGGGCCTGTGGGCCAGCGGTGTCTAAGCCATTGTGGTGAATTTCAGGGATGTGAGTCAGAGTGTCAGCTTGTGTTTCTCAGCCTGAGAGGAAATGGATTTAAGGGAAATGGGTGAGAAAAGTGTGCTTCCTTTAAAAGGCTCCTGCTCACATGATGGAAGCAGAATAGATAGTCAAACACCATCACAGAGCCCTTTGCCCACACCTCAGTACATAAATGTCCAAATAACTGTCCTCAAAGATGTGTAATGTATGGAAATCTATTAGACAGGATGTGTCTCTGTTGTGGTAATAGGGCTCTAGCTTTCTAGTGATGCAGTCTTGATATGTTTGACCCTCAGCGATAACAGGAGAGAGAAAATATAAGGTGAGGTGAGAAGAGAAAAACTCATGGTGCATCAGGAATCTACTGCAGACTAGGGTTGTGGAACCGTATTAACAAGAACTCAAGCAAACAAAAATAACTGGTGCAGCGAGAAGGGGATGATCCTTTGCTAATTAACGAGAACATCTACTGTTTGGAGCATATAATTACACTGCTGGAGGAAGAGTTGTTTTAGGATAAAGAGCAAAAGAGACAATGAACTGACCAACATCTGTCAAGGGGGAGGAGGAATATTACGCAATAGAGAGAGCGCCATCCTGGGCTTGCGTGCAATCTGTTCTTTCAAGCCAGCAATACTGTCTCACGTCTGAAGACAATTGGACGCCTAACAAAAAAGTAGAGCCACTCTAAACAGAAGGCTGTATCCTGAACAAGCTGCAGTTCAAGTAAGTTATACAGACACGCCATTAACTATTCTTAAGAGGAGGACATTCCACAGCATGATGGGAGTCAATGTCTCACTTTCTGCTGGAAAGTAGTTTATCAACATCACCGATCAATTGCTTGCGAGAATCAGACCAGAGAGCAGTAATAGCTATGCACTGTGAGTGTGTTTCAGGGCTTGGTATGTTCCAACCCTAAACACATCTACAGTGTAAGTGGTAAATCACTTCTGGCCTAGATCAAAAGAGCTCACCCATTTCCTTAGTGGTTCTGAGTACCCCCATATCTCGCCTACTTTGTCATGCTCATGGATGGCTTTTGATTTCCCATTGATGGCAGTTAATTGCCTGACAAATCGAGATGCCTGGGTGCTAACACATCCCTGGCTTTCAAGAAAGAGCTGGGGTGTCATTACAAATTGAGTTGCATGTAGCCTGTTACCATAATGCCATTATTACATTTACAGACAATAACTTAATTTGGGCAGGGCTCAGTTGCCTGTAATGGAGACACGTTGACGACTGCAGAGGGCTCAAATGTGATTTGGTCTCAGCGACCCATTGTTCTAAGGGGTACAGTCTTTACTGTCACTGATACGGGGTGCTGGAGATGGGGCTGGATTATGCCGTGTAGCACCCACTAAAGTGAGAGGAATCAAACATGGGCTTCTCGCCAGTCTGAATCATAGCAGCATGAGGTGCCACATTTCAGTTGTGGAGGGGGAACAGAAGAGGGGGAAGGAAATACTTTTTTTTTTTTTTTATTATATCATAGACAAAGCAAAAAAAAAGGAGTTGCTCTCTGTTTGGCTCTCCCTGTAACTCTCTGTCGTTCCTCTTCTAGTGTGTGTTCGTCACTTCCAATGCTGTGACATCAACACGACAGATGGGCTTGGTCAGGTGTGGTGGACACTGAGGAAGACTTGCTTTCAGATTGTCGAGCACAGCTGGTTTGAGTCGTTCATCATCTTCATGATCCTGCTGAGCAGTGGTGCTCTGGTGAGTAGTTTTTACTGGGCCATATAGGAGCTAATCCAGGTAATGACTTGAAGTCAACTCCTCTTGGGCTGGTTTTTGCATATGAATATATTTTCACCAGATGTATAGAAACAGGCCCCAGATCAGCTGGCATAAAACAGTAATTCTCCCTTGGCTGGAGGTTCTGGGCAGCCTGCTGATGGGTTAACTTCTATCACTGGGGCACTCTGTGGGAGAGCTGTCTCACGGAAGCAAAAGCACAGTTTTCAGAAGACATTAATCAGATAGAGCAGATGCCAGGGGCTGTTAGGGATGGAGTGAGATAGCCACTGTGATAGACCTTCTTGATTACAAATCCTTTAACCCTTCATAAATTGGACGGATTTACTGCTGCAAATATCTACATTTTGTGTATAACAATATTATAGAATAATCAATAGAATCTGTATACAATTTTATCAGAATTCCCTGTTGTGTTAAAAATCACAACATGAAATATTAATAGGAAGTATTCCTTTTCCACTAAAAGATGACACACTAAACTTAAGGTTGAGCTGTCAAACTTGATGAGTCTTTGCCTGTCGCTGGCATCGCCCAGTCCTCCCAGGAATACATGACAGCCCTTTTGTTAGGAGAAACAAAGGTCAGCGCCACTAGTTTGTCTGGGATGCTGTGTGGCAGGCTTGCTGTATCCAAGATGACATTTGGTGGCATTTACCAACACATCTCTTCAAACGAATGCTCTTTACAACATAAGGCTGATCTGGCTCAATGCTGAAAACAAACAAGCCACCAAAAAACAGGACATTTTTGCCAGCTGGGCAAAAGTGCGAGGTCAAGGACAACTTGAAGGCGCTCACTTAAGGGTTAACAACCCAGAGCGCTGGCACTCTGGAGCATCTGTGTGCGGGCTGCCCTGTGCCACCAGAGCCTCAGCTGAGGAGCCAGGTCAACGGCTGGTCAAACCCTCACAGCTGCAATACTAATTAGCAGTGGGTTTAGTGGTGGTGCCATCAGGAGCGTGGTGTGGTCAACCATTTAAAAAGAAGGTTTCAATAGCACATTTTACTATAAGCCCTGAGAGGGCTTGACATGATGTTTGGGCCACAGGATGAGACAGTCCAGATGTGATTTAGCACAGAGAGAGCAGAATCATAATGTGTGTTTTTTTTAAAAAACATGATGGCTTTTGCTCTATGATTTTTAATACATTACTTAAGATAGAGGGTGAAATAACTATTTTAACACTTTCAAGTGGGATTCACTGTGTCGATTTTGAAATAGACGTGTAATTATGGTTTGATCTACCAGTATGTATACAGTGCTCACATGTAATTATACACATAGGCTACATTTCTAACTTACTTTTTTATTTTGTTCTCTAACAGGCATTTGAAGACATTTACATAGAGCAAAGAAAGGTGATCAAAGTCGTGCTTCAGTATGCCGACAATATTTTTACATACATCTTCATCTTGGAGATGTTACTGAAGTGGACTGCTTATGGCTTTAAGAAGTACTTTACCAACTACTGGTGTTGGTTGGATTTCCTCATTGTGGATGTAAGTATGCATCTATTGTACTTTTTGAGATGGGGTTGAATTACATTACATTGTTTATAGTAATTTTGAGTAGAATACTACCTGAATGTTAAGATTTGACAGTACTTCAAAAAATGCCCTTTACCTTTGTGTATCTTTGAAAGAGCACACTATTTATTTGTGCTATATGCTCTAGATGTTGACATAATATAGAATATACATGGAGCTCTCCATGCTGTGGTATGATCTAGATATTGTGCAATACCCAAAAGGCCTTTATGCATATGTCACAAATTTGCCAATTTTCTTCTTTTCTTTTTTGTTGCAAACCATGCCATTGTCTTGAGGGGAAACATGTGATCTGACTTCCTGAGAGTGCCTATGCATTATATCACCAATACTGTGAGGGGTGAAATTCTTTGGGCAGAAGATAAACCAATTAGTGTGTGCTTCCTCAATGGAGACGTTAGAGCTACAGAAAACATGCAGGCCAGTCGTAGGGAGAGCAGAGTGGATGTCAACAGAAGCTTTGCTATGATCAGCCTGCCTTTCAAACATCTCCCTTTGAACATTATTATCATTTTATCTTGTGTTAATGTCAAACGTGCAGACAGCATGCTGTTTACAAAATGGAGATGTACATTAGTGCTGAACTATTCCAAACTTCCGATTCGGTACCACTTTGCTCTTAAGGGTAAAATGTGTCTGGGTGTAGCTGACAATAATATCCTCTACAGTGGACACTGTTAATGGAAGTTAAACAGAAGAGATAGAAAGCATGTGGGCTTTTATAAACCAAAACTTTGGAACAGTCTTGCTTAAGTGTTGTGAAAGTATGTTATGGGTACAGTAGAAAGGTTTATAAGTCCTTTCCTTCCCAAAGGAGCATGATAAGGGGTTTTATCTTCACCGCATTTATCATAATGTGGTCTGATTGTCATGGTCAAAATGATTAACAAGCCATAAGTGTTTGGGTTTGCATTCCCTCGTGGACAGACTGAGCTTGCATCCCTGCACAGTTACCACTATTCATTAAGATGGTAATTAAAAACCCATGTGAACTTAAACTTCTGAGCTCCATTGAAGACGAGTAATAAGTGTTTTTAGTACAAAGGAAAGTTGGACATCTTATGCTATAAATATTTAGGGTGTAGTTTACACTTACTGTACGTTTATACAGAGGTAGAGATATATGTTTACAGTTTCAGAGGCACCAAAGATGATCCATGTCAGGAAAGCACAGTCCCTTTCTTTAGCTTTGAGAAGTCAAGCATGTTGCATTGTTTACTAAAAAAAAGAATCTGTAGTGCTCAGAGAACATAATAATCATTGCCTTGTTTTGAAGAAAAAGACATGGTGACCTTAATGAGCTAAACTTGTTAGTGCACCTAACATTATCATTAAATAAAGTGGGTCGTGAATTGTTAGAATTGGGAAATTGTCTATAGCAAACAGCAAAATAATTTCCACTCACAAATATTTCTTGTGTAGTATGAGAAGCTTTATTTGTCATGTCAGGTGGAGCAACAGGTTGAGTGCATTCTTGTTGACCTGTTGGCTTTGCATGTAAACATCAGGGAATAGTCTGTGTTTTTATAGAAGAAAATATAATGCTCAGACCGTTTCATAACCACAGAGGACAGGCTTATCAGCCCATAGCTGTTCAAGCAGTAATTCTAGGTGAAGCAAATTCTGACATGTTGTCTGATACTAATATGCCCTGATAGGTATAAAAGGAAGTAGACAAAGTTGGGAAAGGGCTGTTGGGCAGGTATTCATCAGTCTAAGTGGTTGAGTTTGATTGATTGAACTGGGTTTTTGTGTAGATATTTGTTTTTGTGCACAACACTGTTATATTTTTGTTTGATCCTCTTCCCATTGTCCCTGTTTAACCATTATGTTTTGAACTATTGTTCCAGTAAAAGGCATTAGGACCAATGAGTTGTAGTGGGAGACTGGACCTCTCACAATGAAGGTTACACGCAGGGCTACAAAATATTTTGCTTTAGGATCATCATCAGCACATGTGCTAAAGTCATATTGCAAGATGTACTATTTCCAAGTGAGGCAAATTAACTCAAAGGCATCACGCTACAATATACAGTATATAGCAGAAAAAGATACAGTAAAATGAAAAAAAAAAATAACAACCCTAGTTACATTGAAGCCAGATACCCAATCTGAGAGAGAGGACAGGGGTGAGAGTAATTGAGTGTACATCTTACTCTTTTTGATGCCTGAGGAGATGTCCATGCCCACTTCCCATGCCTGAGTTTGCTGGTTCGATCTCAGTGTGGGACTCGTTTTCCCCTAAAAACAATGTGAAATCAATTTGTGCTTGTGTGAATGCCCTGAACAACCTGTCAGAATCTGAACTCGGAGATTTCCAGAGTGATCACACTCATTCTGTTGTGCCACCCAAGCACCTGATTTATCTCATTGCAGATTTAGTTAATGCTTTTATTCTCTGATTCATTTGTAATGGCAGAACCAATACTGATTATTAGAGTACTGTATCTCATGGTAAAAGTAAACAGTAAAAGGGTATTTCTAAGTGTTTATCCAATTTGTAGCATTCACAGAATAGAGGAGGTTCTGCAGCCATAGAATGTATACAAGCTTCTCCTGACAGCACTGTAGAAATAAAAACAAATCTTTATGATCAGCAGTGGCATAACTGAACACACTCTAATTTGCTCCACACAGATTTCAGTGATTGGGCTCTTGGCGGGTTCTGTAGGTTATGACCAAGTTGGCACCTTGCGAGTCCTCAGGACGCTCCGGGCACTGCGGCCGCTGCGAGCAGTGTCCCACTTTGCTGGCATGAGGGTAAGGCCCTAACTGATGAGCGCATCGGCACCATGTGACTGGGAAAGGTTATATGTGTCCACCTTCAGTTCTGTATGACCTTCACCTATCCTTCAGCAGGTTGAGACAGAGTGGAATAACTGTATTTTCCTTCCCCAAACTTCGGCTCATTAACCATCAATTGTGCTTTCAACAGGAGTGAAAAATCATTCTCTGGAGGATCAATTCACATTTCTCTGCGTTCTCATAATTCAGCAGACCCAACCCCCCCCCCCCCCCCCCCTCCTTCTCCCTCACAGCCATGTGAAAAAGGAGGCAAGATGGCCTGGTGACTCTCCCCACTCTAATCACTAACCTTTTTTCCTCCCCTCTTCACAGGAAATGAAGTGAGCCTGCTTCTGATCGCTTTGGGAAGTTCCCTAATGTTGCGTCTCTATTTTCTGCCCCCCACCCCCGTCCCCTGTTTGTGTCCCTCCCTGTAGGTGTCTTTAGTAAGCCTCATAGCCAATGCTTTTGGCTACTCTGACTTTGCCGCCATCAAATCACTTAGGACTCTAAGGGCTCTCAGGCCACTGAGAGCACTGTCCAGATTTGAAGGCATGAGGGTAAGACTTTCTCTTTCTGTGGCTCACTACCATTCTCTCCTCTATCTATTCTTCAACTCATTCTTCATCTCTATGTCTGTTTAATGTTGCTTGCTATATTTCGCCAAAAAAAAAAAATATATAATAATTTAAACATTAACATTTTAGAAGCAGCTTTACATTTCTCTAGTCTCACAGGGATTGGACCAAGCTGATTTTGAATCCCATGTTAAGATCATTACCACTTACAGTTTTTCACAATTGCTAAACCACTGAACCCCATTCTATGAACCAAATGCTCAGTTGCCTGAACACATTTATTGAATCAATCACTTTTTTGTCAAAACCATAAACAGTTTTCAACTAGTAAAACACCATTTGCAGATCTCATTGACTCTTTTTGCAAATCTCTAAACACATTTTCATGCAATAAAACACATTTTGCCCTGTGATGCACTTGTGATGTATAATGGTAACCACAAGTGGCAAAAAATAAACACAAAAAAAGCACAGATGTCATAAGTTACCATTTTTGCCCATTGCACTCTGCAAGCACTCTGGAGTGTCCTTATCTTCCTGGACTGAGAATGGAGAAGTTAATACTATACTAGGTTGTTTGCATTTGTATCCATGCTGGTCTAATATGTTATCTGGAAAAACAAAGCTAATGGTCCCTTTAAACCAACTATCTATTATGTGTGAGTGAAATTATAAGATATCATTTACACATTAAAGGTTGTATCAGCAACTGCAGGCCCAAAAAAGGCCCAAACATGGCCCTAGCTGTGGCGCTACTGGGGCACCTGCACCATACACCGGCGACCCGGGTTCGATTCCCGCCCCGTGGTCCTTTCCGGATCCCACCCCTGCTCTCTCTGCCATTTGCTTCCTGTCACTCTCCACTGTCCTATCATTAAAGACATAAAAAAACTCAAAAATATATACTTAAAAAAAAAAAGGCCCAAACATAAATTATCACATTCATCTAATCTTTCCTAATGATCCACTAGCGGCCCGCCCCATTAGCAGGTCGTCAAAAAAATGCGTCTCTGTAGGCAGCCTAGGCTCTGAGATCTGCCCACAAAAACAATTGCTAACAACAAGTGTTGCCAACCACTCAAAGGCAAAATAAAGTGTTCCAACCAATAACCGACGAGATGCGTGTTCAGGAGAGTTTCAATTGCACAGGAGGGAGGGGGAGGGTTTAGCGAGCTAGCTCTCTGTTTTGTTTGAATGTCAACAGAAGTGACGTTACCCCGCCATCGTTGATACAACCTTTCCAGTCCAGTCCAGTACATTTTGATACAACCTTTCTGGTTTCCAGAAACCAGTCCCCGTCCAGTACATTTTCGGAGCAAACACTGCTGAGGAGTATTGGTGTTTTACTACATGTTCTTTATATTTAACTACCCATGGGTTAGAAACTCTCTCTGATATGAACTGATCTGATACTCCTGCACCATGCACTTTTCTTGCACTTTTCATTGTTGTAAACTTACAACTATCCTCCTTTCCTTTCATACTAACATCTGCTTCTGTATCATTCGGAAAAAAAAAATATAAATATAAAATAATTAAAAAAAATATATAAAATAATAAAAAGAGAGTTGGCTGTGTAGGCTGTGCTGTTGCATTCAGAGCGAGTTGAGGAAAACAGTTCAAGTGGTACATCAGAAGTGTCACCACAGGGTCCCCTGTTGAGACCTCCATGTCCTATACTTTGAGACCAGACAAGAGTTTGAGAGCGCTGCTGTGAAGGGTGATCCCAATACTGTTTCTGATTTTCCTTGTCACAGTGACGTGCTAAGTGACCTTCTCCTCTGGTTAGCCCCACGGCCACATCCATGTTCTTCCTTCAAGCCTTTCATAGTTTTCAGCGTATTGTTCAGTTCCTTTAGAGCTGCCGTACTCCAAGCAACTAGATGGCTCTTCACATAGTCCATGATGTCCTCTACCCATGGGTTAGAAACTCTCTCTCCGATATGAACTGATCTGATACTCCTGCACCATGCACTTTTCTTGCACTTTTCATTGTCTTCTGTATCATTCAAAAAAATATATATAAATATAAAATAATAAAAAGAGAGTTGGATGAGTAGGCTGTGCTGTTGCATTCAGAGCCCAATGAGCCCAGATACCCAATGTTCTCAGGCCTATTTTGTGCATAACCAAAACTGCTACTTAAGCATAGGCAGTAAAGCCACTACCACTATCACTGGCAGGAAATAGTGCACTCTTCCGCCTCAGCCTTAGGCAGGAAAACCCTCTACCTCCATCACAGGTATGAAAACCCTCTACCTCTACTACAGGTAGGAAAACCCTCTACCTCTATCACAGGTAGGAAATCTGTGTATACACAACCAATACCCCTCTCATGGGTAGGACAGGCCTTCCCTATTTTACCAACTTTAAAAAGTGTAAAATCAGGGACACCACCAAATTCATTGGGGGGCTTATATAATGATGGAAAGATGAGCAACTGTGCCTAGTCTATCACATCACCTTAGCGTGCATCGGTTGATTTTGTTTACAAGAAAAAGGCTGTCACTAGACAAGCTAGACATTTAGACCCCTGTATGGTGAAGCGAGTAACGTGAATAAACCAAGAGGGCAGGCGAACGTTCGGAGAGCGTAGACACTATGGCAGATCTTAGGCTAAATAGTAGACCAGTTCCACCTAGCCATTCCATTGAACCCCATTCAATTTGGTGCCACTTTGACATCAAATTACGTTACAGCTGAAGCGTTTTAAGCCTTTATATTAACTTTTTCTATTTTCGGAGTAATACATTGTGTGATTGGCGTTAATCACCTCATAACTGACTTACTGGCTGAGTAATAAACCTTTTTCCGAAATCAATGCCAACGTGACGTAATTTACGTAATTAGCATGTGACCAGAGCGGGTTAAAGCGTTTCACAGGAGCAAAAGCAACATTTCAGCGAAGTTTTGATGGATTGACAGTAGGCTATGAATGTGGCAAGTGCTGTTTATATGAAATCACATTTATCTACAAACAACTATGGCTCAAGGACTTGTCATATCAATCCACTACTTTTTGATGACAACATTGCCGACAACTGGCGGAAATTTGAGAAATAATGGATAATCTACTGCAACCCAGGACTGTCGGATAAATCTAAGAAAGTTCAAGCCTACACGCTACTGAACTTAGCCGGCCCAGAGGCTGATGAAAAGTCAGATTCCTTTGTTTATGGAGAGGGGGAAAGTCATGAAAGACTACTGGTAAAGTTTGCTGAATTATGTTTGCCAGTGAAAAACGTCATTATGGACAGGCATGATTTTAACACCGCGTATGTCTCCACTTTGAAAATACTGGCGAAGAAATGTGATTTTGGCGCACTCCGTGATGAATTGATCAGGGATCGTATCGTCTGTGGGATACAGAGCGACACCCTCCGCAAACAACCATTACGTGAAAAGAATCTCACCCTTGAACTGGCAGTTAGCATTAGCATGCTCCATGAACAGTCAGAGAAAAGCTCTAAGGAACTTCATAAGGAAGCTGAAGTGTGCTCAATTCAGAAGGCTCGCTGTGGAAATTGTAATGGCCAACACTCACCTGATAAGATATGCAATAACTGTGGAAAACTTTGCTAGGTGTTGTCGCTCTGCACCAGCGCAGGCCACAGCTCGCCCCAAAGCCCCCACTCCATACAGAAGTAGAGAAATGGGTAGAGTAAACGAATTGACCATTGAACCAGACAATCAGGTGGTTGATAATTTGAATGAAAAGGTCAATCTAGTGGCTTATGGAGGTCAATCAAAACTGATGGCACTGTAACACTGCATTGTACACAGGGACAGTTCAAGTTTCATGTGGTCAATAGGGATGTAAAACCCATACTGGGACTACAAGACAGTATTGCTATTGGTCTCATACATCTCGGACCTGACGTCCACATGCTGCAACAAAAAGCTCCAGAAATACTGGAGTACAAAGACCTTTTTGACACCAATGTCATAGGTAAATTGCCTGTGATATATCATATGAGACTAGTTGACACTGTTGCCCCCACAATATGTGGTCCCCGCAGGATCCCTATTGCCATGAAAGATAAGGTTAAGGCGGAGCTGGACCGAATGACTGCTCTTGGTGTCGAAGATATCGAAGAGGTGTCTCGTTGTGCTGCATGCAACGCTTTGACAGCACACCACACAAAGGAACCAATGCACCTCCATGACATCCCTGAACTACCATGGTCATTTACTGCAGCTGATATATTTGAGTGGCGTGCCAAAATGCATCTAGTCCTGGTGGAATTTTACTCAGGGTGGTTCGAGCTGGACTACCTCCCTAAAATGATCAGCAACACGGTCATTACGAAGCTGAAGCGACACTTTGCAACACATGGTGTGCCCCACACCCTCATGACTGACAATGGGACCCAGTTCACTGGAAGGGACTTTGCAGACTTTTCACAAGCATGGGACTTTAAACACATCCACAGCAGTCCTTATTACCCACAATCTAATGGTCTTGCTGAGCGTGCAGTGAGATCCGCTAAGCACCTGCTGGAGAAGTGCCACCGTGATGGCACAGACATCCAAGCAGCCATTCTCCACACTCGCAACATTCCCCGTGATGGACTCCCTTCCTCTGCTCAGTGCCTCATATCCAGGCAGACCAGGACCTTCCTGCCAGCAACCACAGACATGCTCAGGCCTGCTATTCAAGTCAACGTGGCTGCTACCATCTCCAAACACAGAATGAGGGGGAAAGTGTATCAAGACCGCAGTGCTCACCGCCTCTCTGCAGTAAGACCAGGTCAAACAGTCAGAGTGCAGACTGAACGTGGTTTTGATCAAGAGGCAAGAGTGGAAGGCCCAGCTCAGCAGCCTAATAGCTACGTAATAGCATCACAAGGAAAGAGATATATCAGGAACAGGCGACATCTCCTTTGGGTTGATGAAAACCCAACGGCAAGCTCTGAGGAGGACGTGCCACTGAGGTCCACCTCACCAGTACCTGATAGAGAGACTGCCCAAAACGCCAACCCACCACCTACACCTCCTAGTATCACACCAGTGGTCAATACTGCTGACTCATCTGAGAGACAGTTGGTGGTGACTTGAGCAGGCAGAGTTAGGCAACCCAATCAGCGTTATCAGGACTATGTCAGTACTAGGCTGAAAAACTAAACTAAAATCAAGATGTGGAAATGATAACTATGTGTTTCTTCGTTAACTGAACTAACTTTGTTTGCTCATAATGCACCCTACTATTAATGTTGTGTGTCACCTTTTGTTCTGTGGTAGGTGTCCTGGGGCCTATTGCACAAAACTAGGATAAGGGATTAAGCCGGGATATCTTGGTTATCCTGGCTCAATTTATCCGTGATCCAGTTGCACAAAAGCGGGATAGGGGACAGCAGGATATGTTATGGTATAAATCACCATGGCGATTTATTCTGTGGAGCTAGCCTGCTCCAGACCAGGCTAAGTTCCAGGATCTATTTAATCTCATCCCTTATCTCAGTCAGCAGTCACCACAAACGGAAACCAATAGTTATTCCACTGCCCACTACACATTGTTATCACATATACCTACATATATGCCCGTTGCACAAAAGCAGAATTAAGACATCCGGGATAAGTTACTGAGCTGCGCTCAATAAATCCAAAACAAGAGCGTACAGGTTTAAGTGGTTTCACAAAGACCAAGCCAGGATGAGCAGACACGGATTCATCAAGCCAGGTGAAACCTATCCTGGATAAGTGCGCGCTCACTGCTCCCTCAAGTAGACCCCGCCATCGATCACAGATTCACTGATTCACCATGGCAACTAGAGCAGCTTCATTGCTTCTTCTACGGTGTAAAGTAGGTAGTGATAGCCTTTTCACAACAGCAACAAACACCAACACCTCTGTTTAGGAAAATATTGCAACTAGTGTCGCGACCACCACGCGTGAAATGGTTACGGCGCTCCCGTGACGTCACATTGTCGCATGACAGGTCGGGAATGGCGAGTATGTAAAAGTTAATTAATGATCACAAACGTTTAAATAATGACAGTGGATCTAGTTATATGGGATAACAATGTGTAGTGGGCAGTGGAATAACTATTGGTTTCCGTTTGTGGTGACTGCTGACTGAGATAAGGGATGAAATAGAAAAAAGAAATAGATCCTGGAACTTAGCCTGGTCTGGAGCAGGCTAGCTCCACAGAATAAATCGTCATGGTGATTTATCCATAACATATCCTGCTGCCCCCTATCCCGCTTTTGTGCAACCGGATTACAGATAAATTGAGCCAGGATAACCAAGATATCCCGGCTTAATCTCTTATCCTAGTTTTGTGCAATGGGCCCCAGGTTATGAAATGTGTTGTGTGGGCTGTGTTAAGTTTATTTACATCTCATCTGGAAGAAAGGGGATGTAGAGTTGTGGCACTATCACTTTAAATATCAGTGTTGATGTTAACGTCACTAGGTGGTGACCCCTGTATGGTGAAGCGGGTAACGTGAATAAACCAGTCTAGTGTCTACACTCACACGAGCTGCATGTGTAATTACTCGACACGTTACATTGTACAAGATATTTACAGCGCAGTAACTGTAAATAATTGTAGGAAAACAGCGACTAAGGCATTTGTAGAGAAGAAGGATGTTTTGGCTTGACAGGATTCCCGGTAGGCTATTTCATTGTTCTGATTGGTTAGATCTATCCAATTTGAATGCAGAGGCATTTTTCAAACACGCCCCATATAATCACATCCCAATCATGCACTATCAGACTCAAATTCTGTACAGAATTGAGTATGGCTACTTCAGGCTAGATTTTTTCGAATGTTGTTTGAGAGTTGAGGTTTGCGTTTACAGTTTTGAGAAAAGGGTGGAAGGTTTCAAAAAATGTGTTTCAGCAATTGTGAAAAACTGTAATTCATGTGCTAATTTTCTCACTAATTCTTCGCCAAACATTCTTTTGGATTTGATGGCAACAAGATAAGTACACAAAAACCACGTGTGTCTCACATAGCTTAATTCTCTCCGCACTGTGACATTCTCTCTGTCCTGTCATAATTTAATGAAGTTTGATCCATTTAATCCTCACCCAAGACTTGATTGGACATACCGCATACTCTACATTCTAGGAAGTGCTTTCAGCCTAGATGCTGCAGTATAAGATTTCCAACTTTCTAGCCGTCAAAGCACCAATGACACTATACCTTTCAATCTGAATGTTTTTTATTACAGTGAGGAATATCATGCATGTCATTAGCAGTATTATATACACTACAAGTACACTACATTTGCTAAGTAAATATTTTGTATGTCATGTATTTTATTTCAAATTCTTCAACTAAAAACTAATAACATGTAATATTTCCTTTCAGTATTAACAGAAAATGTTATCACTTTAAGACACATTTAATGATAATCATCTGATCTTTGTTAAGTGATTTTTCTTATTTACCTTCAACCAGTGTTACGTTACATAACAACCACATCTCACTGTCATGACAAAGACATTTCTAAATTCCATACAACAAAAGCACTTGTTAAATTAGATGGGGGAATAAAAACCCTCTGTAATCTTACAGCTATGTCCCTCAGCAGCCAAAAGAGTGCAGCGGAGTTCTTCCCATTAGATTTGCATGCTCTGTAAAATTGAGGCTGAGGTGCACTGACTTCCCCCTCTGAGGCCATAAATCTGGCAAATGCGATTATGCGTCGCGCCGCTTTAGGAGCGGCCTCTCTCCTCTGTCCACCACATGCAGTGGACTCACATGGGAGCGAAAGTGCTGTGTCATTCTTAGGGTGGCGACTGTGTGGCAGATTTCTTTCTGACAGCCACTTCAGTCTGATGAGCCTCATGGCTATCTGCAAGCTCCATTAAATCAACTAATACACAAGTCCATCTCAGCACTTTGTTAAACCCCAGAGCTTTGACTTAAACTTAGTTCTATGAGGATTATCAGAAATCCAGACTTATCATCAGCTGAAACGCTGAAAAAGTGGAATTTCTGACTGAATAGGATTTGAATCTTAACAAATCTGCAAAATTTACCACCTCACTTTAACATATATATCTTAATATTTGGAGGTTGTCAAATTAAGTGGTAGTGGTAATTACAGTTAAAGAAATAAACTACAATTATTATTTTTACTATTTTAGTAAAACACAAGTGGGCTTTGAATGAATTATTTTGTTTGTTACATCATTGGATGTAATACATCATTGGATGTAATACATTCACATAAATGTGTTTATGTGAAAGGGAAAACTTAACTGAATAAATGCTTTAAAAAATCTCCCTTCTTCTAAATCTCCTTAAGTCCCCAGGGTAACTGTATTAGTAGTAGTTGGTCACATACAGTAGCATTTAGTCAATAACATGTTTTTCATAATGATTTTGACATTTAAGTGGCATATTAGTCAGAAGTGTCCCTGTTATACTAATGAAGGGTGCACCCTAGTGACTTTGGTTCCCTTTGTCCACGGTACCCAGGTGGTGGTGAATGCTCTGATTGGGGCTATCCCATCCATCATGAACGTGCTGCTCGTCTGTCTCATCTTCTGGCTAATCTTCAGCATCATGGGGGTCAACCTGTTTGCGGGCAAGTTTGGCCGCTGCGTCAACCGCACAGGCTACATTTACAATGTCACCGAAATCAACAACTTGACCCAGTGCCTGGGCATGAACGACACACAGTATTACTGGACCAAAGTGAAAGTCAACTTCGATAATGTGGGTGCCGGTTATCTTGCGCTGCTTCAAGTGGTGAGTTTGATGCCCTCCCACTCCCTCTCTGCTTGAAACTTTCCTTTTTCCTCTTCTTTACTTTTGCTGTTGCTGCCCACCTTGTCTCCCCAAGAACAACCGAATCAATCAAGTCGGTGAAACTTATTTTTAGCAGTCACCGGGACCATTATACTGAGTTTTGTACTCAGCGAGAGTGCACATATGTCATTCTTCACTTTAACTTAGTTGGTACAGTCGCCTAGCAACAAGTCACTTAGCGCTTTCCATCACCTTCTTCTGACTTCACTCAATACAAACCTTTCATTTGCATCTAGAAATAGTCAGCCCTTAGCCATTCACAAAAGGCTGCAATTACGGGTAACTAAGGTAAAAAGCCCTACCGTAGTGATTTCTTGCTGATAAGCCCTGACTTGTTTTGAAGTAGGACACCCCATATTCCATTCAGTTTCTGTCTTTCAGCTTTAAAAATACCCCACCAGAAGGAAGCCCATATTTGTCCTTTCCCCCTCTTTCCCCACTTCCCCGTTCTTTTGGTTTGAGATCTCTTATCTTTGTAACATGTGCACCATATTATTGAATTTTTTTTTAAACTGTACTTTACATGTATAAAAAACTTAATATAATCATGAAGACTATTTAATTTATTCTCAGGCTACTTTCAAAGGCTGGATGGACATCATGTATGCAGCAGTGGATTCACGTGCGGTTAGTATACAGTCTATCCCTGGTGTTTGTTTAATACATTTTACACATCAGATAATGCTGATATATATATATATATATATATATATATATATATATATATATATAATTTGGAATTTCACTAATGGGAACTGATGTCATTTGTCTTATCTCCTCTTTTGCTGATTCAGGTGGAGGAACAGCCAATTAAGGAGATCAACTTGTACATGTACTTGTACTTTGTGATATTCATCATATTTGGCTCTTTCTTTACACTCAATCTCTTCATTGGTGTCATCATTGACAACTTCAACCAACAGAAGCGAAAGATAAGTATCAACACTGAGATACTCACACAACTATCTGTGGAGATACTCTTTATAACACTCATGAGAAAATAACAGTGAAGGTGGTGCTCTTTTTACTTAGGTGGGGAGGACATCTTCATGACTGAAGAACAGAAGAAGTACTACAATGCCATGAAGAAACTTGGATCCAAAAAGCCACAGAAGCCGATTCCACGCCCTGTGGTGAGCATCCTCACAAGACCACATTCTGATTAATTACTGCTATTAGAGAGCCTTTATGTCACTGTACCGGGGGCCATTAACATCAGTTTGTTTTTAAAACAAATATACCTGTTTTCTTTACATTTAGTCACATGCTGAATAGTTTCTTTTTGTGTATTGACTTGATGATGAAATTTGCTATATGTGTGTGTCATGATCATTTTCAAAACATACATTGGACTCATCAAGCCCTGACAAAATATTTTGAAATGTTGACCTTTTTATTACTTTTTTATATGATAAATTATGGTATATTTTAACTATTCTATTTTTGTTATGGTTATGGTATTTGCACACTCCGTAGTTACACATATAAGTCTTTAATGTGACTAGAGTGACAACGTTTCGGCCTGTCGGCCTTCCTCAGGTCACTGAACCTTTTGCAAGTGTTTTACTGGTTGCCAGCACCTCCTTTTCTGGTGTGCGTTTTGCACCTCCACTCATCATGGTTATGGTATTTAGCAGACACTTTTGTCCAAAGCGACATACAAATAACAACAATAAGTTCAATTTAACAGTAAACAATTTAAAAGTTAGTAAGACTAAGGAGAATAGCAATAATAAACAACAATGTCAATTCAATCAATAGCCTAATGAAAATAAATAAATACTTTAATATTCAAACCATAACGCATAAGAAACGCTTAATAAACTAAGTGCATGTTGAACAGATATGCCTTTAGACCCCTCTTGAAAGACCCCAAACTATAACAGAAACAGAGAGCATTGGGCAACACATTCTACCAACAAGGAACCACTGAGGAAAAGAGTCTTGAATTTGACCTAGCGTTTATGGCTGATCGACACAACAGACGCTCATCAGAAGACCGCAGAGGGCGGTTGGGGATATATACTGTATCTTGATCACTGAATTAAGATAGCAGGGAGCAGATCCAGTGTCTTATAGGCCAAACTGAGAGATTTAAATTTAATTCTGGCCACTATAGGGAGCCATTTTTGTACTGTACTTTTTAAAAAAAAATAAAACTACTGCCCTTTTATGTGTTATGTACTCTTTGCTCTTGTTTATGTAAATCACATTGAACTACCCCTGTGTATGACATGTGCTATATGAATAAAATCGCCTTGCCTTGCCTTGCCTATATTGAAGGAGATAACATACTCAACTGTATTTGTCCCCAAACTCTCCACAGAATGCAGTCCAACGCTTCTTCTTTGACCTTGTGTCAAAACAAGCCTTTGACATCCTGATCATGCTCCTCATCATCCTAAACATGCTGACCATGATGGTGGAGACAGATGAACAGTCCTCCAGAATGGAGGACATCCTCTACAACATCAATCTAGCCTTCATTATAATCTTCACTACAGAGTGCATCATCAAAATCATTGCCCTTCGTTGCTACTTTTTCAAAATTGGCTGGAACATCTTTGACTTTGTTGTGGTCATCCTCTCCATTGTGGGTGAGTGTGTTTCAATATATATTACATGAAAAACCATTGAAATATTTAAACTAAAAATTGTGTTCATAAAACATGTCATTTCTACAGTATGTCAAAGGTGCACTCAAGCTACTAAATATTGTTATGAAATATCCAAAGCCTGTAAGGTCCTGACTAAAGGATACACTGATGGTGTTCAAATGCCAATATCATCACCCATCCATCTTACTGCTCATATGTTATAGCATGAGTGTCCACATACACAAGTCCACATACCCTTGACTTGAATGATCAAGGTCTCCGTGCCCAAGTCTAGTTAGCCTGGCTTTCCCCATGCATACGTGGGCTCTCCCCACTTTGAGGCACTTTGGAACATATATGTTCCTTATGGCCCTGATCAGAAAATGGAGCAGGCCAAAGGGTTACTGCTCTGATGGCATAGCCTTCCCTGACCAAGGATGCCTCAGTTAAGGTGAAGGTAATTGAAGCAATCAGGTCTGTCAGCCCAGGTGATTGGGCAGTGATTGAGATTTGAATCAGCTGACAATTTTTGAGCTTGGGGGCTGGAAGGTTGATGAATGGCTTCTGGAGGAGTTGATGTATGGTTCAGGGAGGTGACTCTGAACCCCTCTACCATTCATAATTCATGTTTCAGACCATGTGGGTCAAAATGCTCCCAGGTTATGAGAGGAGGTGCACAAATCAGGGTCAGTGTATCTGTAAAGCTGACCAGAATGTTTGTTTTAGCTGCTTTTTAAATGTAATTAAATGTAATAAACGTTTATTCATGCTTGTCTTAATGGGTAATACATTTTTATGTTCACCAACAAGCATGAGCATCGTAGTGGGAGGGAAAGTGTGGAGAGGGTCCTTGACAATTCTTGGATATTCTTTCTTTCATTTGAATATTCTAATTTCCGAAATGTAAAGTTAGTGTATTGGCTGAATAACTTGGTTGATTGACTGACTGAATTTTGCATCCTAAAAATAGTGAAGACTGGGGGCCAGGATTTATAACTAAACGCTTTTGTTTATGGTAGTTGAGCATTACTAGTGCTGGAGCTCAAATTATAGTGCTGCTAGTGCAATATATCTTTCTCTAAGAAAGCTAAATCGACTTCTTTCCAAAAACAACTTATTTATTATTATAAGAAAGGTGAGCACAAACATAATAAAAAAAAAAAGATGAGACATGAAATCCCATGGTTCTGAACTGCTTGAATAGAACGAACTAACGAAATTGAAAAAACGGAAAAATACACTTTCAAATCATACCTTGGCTAAACATGTAATCGTAAGGCTAAATAAACTGTACTCTAACATCACTGTTTGTATACCACACCATTATAAGACTAATTTGAAAAATGTTTAGCAGTATCTATCATTAGCAGTATCTATCTAGCAGTATATATCTTGTAATATATAATTAATAATAATGAGTTAAACATAAGCTGCATAGGCTACATGTCATTTAACATTATTAGAGCCCGACCGATATTGTATTTTAAAGACCGATACCAATTTCGATATTTGAGGATTTCAAAAAACGATAAACGATAAATCAGCCAATATTCATTTTTAACAAACACAATGTAAAAATGTACTCTAATATTTAGCATATTGAAAATTTCTGATCAAGGTAGGACATATTGTGTTTTAATAGGCCTAACTATCTAGTCTGGTAAACAAAACTCATTCACAAAGTGAAAAGAGTCTGGTCCCTCACGATTGGGATTCCTTTCCAACACAATACGACGAGCGCTAACTTTGAAATCATTGGTCCAGCCTAACCAATCACATTATTCAGGGATTCATAATGTTACTATCTACTTCGCCTAAACTTTACAAACTGACACTAAACAGCATTGGCAATCAGGAAACAATGTATGCAGGCGTACTTTTGCTGTAAATAAATGTACACATTCTTCCGACTGCCATTTTTGATGTTTACAGGCGTTGCTACTACCGTTTACCAAAGCCACTTTCAATTTCGAGACTATAACATCATCCCCTCTTGTCATTGATTGGGCAGGTAATCTGCCGACCAATGGAAACGTTAGTGAACTATGGTGTTCCAGACTAGAATCTCCCTGAAAGGAGATCTAGGTAGGCGTGGCCAGACTACTAACTATCTGGTATCCAAATGAAAGGCTTTTATACAATAAATTCTGAAATAATTATTATGAATAATAGCATCAGGTCTTTGTTCTTATCTGTGATAAACACCATTGGCACAATAACTTTCTAAATATTTACTTTATGATGGTATTTTTGTGCTTTTACACACCGTTAACAGCATTAAACAGTGTGATCCATTGTGTGATTGAAAAGGAAAATTGCATAATGTAACGTCCTCTCATATGGCTTGAACACATTGCCTGCGTTACGTCTGCGAAACTGCTTAGTTGCGTATTGATTTGTCTCAGGCACGGCTCCAACTGTGCTGCAACCGCAACCCAGCTAGATAATAGAAGGGACGCCTATTATTTCCACTTCATGCGAGCGGTTCTGTGCAGAAATACATTGGGGGCGCAACTGGTTACAGTTCGAGTCCAGCCTGGGTCATTTCCTGATCCCACCCCATCTCCCACTCGCTTCTTGTCACTTTCTCTACTGTAATGTCACATTAAAAGGCACAAAAAGCCCCCCCAAAATAAAAAAATAAGAAATACAAGACCAGTTAATAGTCATAATCTGAGTTGAAAAGGGGAAGTGGAGGCTACGTGTGTGTGCTATAAAGTAGCAGAAATAGGGTGACCACCAACTAGACAAGTTGTGTCTAAACAAATGACAAATTGGCCTAATATCGGCACACTTATGTATCGGTCAGGCTCTAATAGCTATATTAGATTTACCTAGTAGCAAATCTTGACCCTCATGACCCTCAGTTTCAGAAATCCCTGTTTCAGTGGACCCCTCATCATCCTCTGATTATACTGTGGATGTGAGAGATGGTGAGCTTGTACAGTTCAAAATTAAAGCAAACCATGTTTAGCAATTTTGACTGAAAGGTGTTTAGCAACACTAACACCAGTGTGTTTCATTATGTTTGTATGAGGCTAATATCAATCATATGCTTCATGCTTGTAGAGGGGTCTGTCCTTGTAGATAGAGAAGATGTGATAGGGGATAATGGAAGTGAAGAGAGCAGGAAATATGAAGGTTGCTCTGAGCACAGTAAGATAACAGAGGAGTAAATGGGAATAGTCAGGGCAATGCAGAACAGTTTTTTTGCCATAGGATCCAGGACTGGTAAGATAAATTAATTAATGAACAGAGAGACATAGATTCATGTGTACAGTGGCTCAATTCTTTTTTCGGGGAAAAAAAGTATGTGAGGAACATGGATCAAGAGAGGAGGGGGGCCCATCAGGACTGCTTATGCATAGGGCCCAGGATTTTGTGCTACACCCCTGCCAACATGGTTATGTTTCTTTAGCTTTTCTTGACCAGCATCCATTCATTCAGAATTCAGCATCATTTCTTTTTACCCTTATTTTGTTTGTAAATATGCCATGCACAGCTTTTATATACTGATATGGCTTTCTGACAGAGTGTTTGGGCTCCAAGGATACCAAGACATACCTTAATTATTGCCCTACAATTAAGACAATTATGGAAACATCAGGGAGCTGTTATATATTACCCATCGTTGTGTCTTGTGTTGACTGTGCAGATATTACAGGGGTCAGCCGTGGCCTACTGGTTAGGGCTTCGGGCTTGTAACCGAAGGGTTGCCAGTTCGATCCCCGACCAGTAGGAACGGGTGAAGTGCCCTTGAACAAGGCACCTAACCCCTCACTCCTGCCCGAGCGCCGCTGTAGCAAGGCAGCTCACTGCTCTGGGTTAGTGTGTGCTTCACTTCACAGTGTGCTCTGTGTGTTCACTAATTCACGGATGGGATAAATGCAGAGACCAAATTCCTTGTATATGCCAGTATACTTGGCCTAGAAACCTGATTTACATTTACAGTGAGAATATATTTGTCTTGAATTGACTTGTATCTAGTAATGGCTTTTCCACATACAATCATTTACATACTTATAAAAGGCAGGAGTGGGCTTACCTTTACACAGGTTAGTGCAAAGATTACGTATTTTAATTACATCTGCTGTATTTTTGCTTGCTTTTGCAGGTATTGTTCTTGCCGACATCATCGAGAAGTACTTTGTTTCTCCCACCCTTTTCCGAGTCATCCGATTGGCCAGGATTGGACGGGTCTTGCGTCTGATTCGAGGAGCTAAAGGAATAAGGACTTTACTCTTTGCCTTAATGATGTCCCTACCAGCATTGTTCAACATTGGGCTCCTCCTCTTCCTGGTCATGTTCATCTACGCCATATTTGGCATGGCCAACTTTGCCTACGTCAAAAAGCAGGCCGGCATCGACGACATGTTCAACTTTGAAACGTTCGGAAACAGCATGATCTGCCTGTTCCAGATCACAACGTCAGCCGGCTGGGACGCTCTACTGAGCCCCATTCTGAACAACTCACCAGAGGAGTGCAACCCCAACATTCCGCACACGGGCACCAATGCCCGGGGCAACTGTGGTAATCCCTCTGTGGGCATCACCTTCTTTGTCACCTACATCATCATCTCCTTCCTCATCGTGGTCAACATGTACATAGCCATAATCTTAGAGAACTTTAGTGTCGCCACCGAGGAAAGCACAGAGCCTCTGAGCGAGGACGACTTTGAGATGTTCTACGAGGTGTGGGAGAAGTTCGACCCCGAGGCCACGCAGTTCATTGAGTACTCCAAGCTCTCCGACTTTGCCGACACGCTGTCGGAGCCACTGCGCATTGCCAAGCCCAACAAGATCAAGCTCATCTCCATGGACTTGCCCATGGTCAGTGGCGACAAGATCCACTGCCTGGACATCCTGTTTGCCTTCACCAAGCGCGTGCTGGGCGAGTCGGGTGAGATGGACGCCCTCAAGCAGCAGATGGAGGAGAAGTTCATGATGGCCAACCCATCCAAGATCTCCTATGAGCCCATCACCACCACGCTGAGACGCAAGCAGGAGGAGGTGTCTGCCGCCATCATCCAGAGGTGCTACCGGAGGCACCTGGTGAGGAGGCAGATGAAGCACGCCTCCTTCCTCTACCGCCAGATCAACACCACCACAACAGAGGGGGCGTGCAAGGAGGACAGCTGCATTGCCCCTGAGAAGGAGGGCCTCATAGCCTCCATGATGAAGGAGAACTATGGACCTGAAATGGAGCTGATAGAAACGCTGTCCTCCACCTCCTCACCACCATCTTATGACAGTGTGACGAGGGCCACTAGTGAGCTTTTTCAAGCTTTATTACCCGAGACCAGGGACACTGACCTGAGCGAACATTATCCTTCCCCCGACAGAGACCGCGAAACTTTTCTGTAACGCTGGAGAAGGACATGGTTAATTCATGTTTTTGTTTTTTTTGTTTGTTTTTTGTTTACCGAATGTAACATAGTTCATATGACACCAACTTCAGTCTTGATATACATGTGGTTGTGAATCAAAACTGCAGGGTTCTCAAAGGAAATTTGAGTTTTAGTTTTGTTTATTTTTTTTTTCTTGTGGGTAATAGATTTTGTTGGAATACTCAAAGGGAAACTATACATCACATAGAAGACCCTTTGACCCTGCTCACGTCAGTTCTAAGTTTATATGCATGAAGGACTTCTGCAGGGTCATTGCAATTATATCACTGATGTAATACTCATTTATTAGACTGAGACATACAGTTTATCAATATACTGCAAAGTATGCCTGAATGAGTACATAAAGGTCTTACTTATATTGGTGTGATTCCTCCAAATAACAGCTTTAAAATTAAGCAAAAGATAAGGGAGTATGATTATGGTAGTATATCAATGTCTAATTATCAGTCTTTCATAGAATGATTATGGTTCATGCTATTTTTGATATTTTTTAAAGTACTATATTGCCTCTGCTCTTTTTGAGTAGTCAACAAAAAACCTTGAAAACTACTAGACTGTAATAAAACGGGAGGACAGGTAATAAAAACAACTATATGAATCAAGCTGCTTTTGAACATTTGCATCAGTGCAATTTGAGTTTACACATAATATTTTCCCCTTTACATCAGTTGCTTATCAATAACCTGATCTGAGTAGTAAGTATGATCAGTAAATGACAATCAAGCTACTTCAATAATAGTCTCTTGATTCAAATGAACACCTTTATTTACCTTGGGGTGTGTGTAGGCATTGTTACAAAACATTTATTTCAGAAAGCCTACACATTTTGCTTTAGCAAAATTATTTATCCTATGAAATATTTTTTTTGCACGTTTTGACTGCATCCTACACAGATGTAACACTCAAGAACAGTTTTATTTTTTAAGCTGAATATGATTTGTTCTATTTTGCACACACCGAGTTCAGCAATAATTTGCTACTTTTAGTTTTAAATACAATTTTAAAAATAAGTGTCAAAGTTTGTATTGTATCGGCCTCGTCTCTATAAAGAAAACTTTTGTGGCCGCTAAGGCTACACTCTAACTGGTTATAGCACATCTGTTTTTATATCTCAGAGTCAACTTAAGGATCTGATCTTGGATGCATCTTTCAGGTCAGGATTGTAGGTTTGTTGAAGGGCTGTTTTCTGTAGCAATAGATCCAGTGTGTGCCTGGTAGAAGTCTTTCCTCTGTGTCCATCTCTGTTCATAATGGCAAGCTCAGCTTTCTCACCATAAAAGATCATCATCCAAGACAAGCTGTTTCTAATGTTTTGTTTATGTTGCTGTTGTGACCATTATTATTGGCTTCCATACACATTATAAGATAATTGAGATATAATGATTGAGAATCCACTCAATAAAATGGAGAAAAAGACCTCACCCAAACCACCCTTAGAATAATTAATATAATCCAAGTTTACCTGTGGTTCCTTGTACAGAATTCAGTCTGTTTTATGAAAGTACTGTACTCAAAGTAACATGCATATAACCTGTACAAGAAATCCAACATGACAAAAATCACTCAGTGTAAAAAAAATAACATTGAAACATAGTTTCTGCTCCCAATTATTTCACAGAAGAAAGACATTCAAACTCTCGGCAACTGATGTACTGTACACCTGAAATAAATTAATTTGTTTTGTAGTCTTTCACTCCACAGGAGAACCGACATTTCAAAAGGTGATGCAAGTCATAGAGATTACCTACTAGAGGAATAATAAATGCTAATGCAATTTAGTAGTACAAATAATGATCAACTGCATTTCACTGAAATCTCACCACTTAGATGAGTACATATTGTAACTAAAATGGTGAAATTATGAAGATTGCAGTGAGAATAATTCAGTAGAGTATGTATCACATACAAATATGTCCAGACAGAAGTAGCTGCTGATCACTATGTAATGATCCGCAATATATTTTTCACAAATATGGCTAAATATTGCTATGGTTAAGGATTACACATGTATCTGAAGCAAGCAGTGTGCTTAGGTTATGAATAACAGTGCAACAGTGGATGCACAGGAGACTTTGGTCTATTACTCTCAATCTCTCTTTCTCTTCTTGTCCTTTCTATATACAATTAATTTCCACAATCTGCAGTGGTGCCCATACACAACAATTTTAACACTGATTTCTAACACTGCACCGAGAGCAACTTGTAAAATAATTACAAAGGCAATGTTATTATGAGCAATTTCCATCACACAGAAGTCTGTTCAGCTGGAACTGCCTTCAGTTAAATTACTTTTGCATAGGAGAGGAGCCATACCCCCAAAAGACTTGAGCTTTAGCTTTGTAAATGTGTGTGTGTGTTCGGTGAGTGTTTCTGCCAACATCTGTGCATGCAAGTGTGTGTATGTGTGTGTGTGAGAGAGAGTGTGTGTCTTCTGTGTGAGAGAGTGTCTCATTTTATTTTATTTGTGTCTGTATATCTGCTAGTTTGTAATTTTGTATGTGTGTGTGTGTGTGTGTGTGTGTGTGTGTGTGTGTGTGTGTGTGTGTGTGTGTGTGTGATAACTCCACCATGCCATATAGCGCTGCATCTGTGCTGGGGGATGAGGCTGAAGCATGTTGCTGTTAGCTCCCTGATCTAATGGTTTCAGATGGGTTCTGTGCTGTGGAAGCTGAACAGATTTGGTTTGACAGTCAGCGGGCAGGGTGTGTGTGTCTCTGTGTGTGTGTGTGTGTTTGTGTGTGTGTCTGTCTGTGTGTGGTGTGTGTGTGCCCCCCGAAGCCCTCACCCCCGCCCCTTCTGTTGGGCGCTTTGCAGCACACTGCCCTCCATTTCCACTCTCCTCATTTCGCAAAGCAAACGGCCTGCAATTCAATTACTCTTCACAAAAGAGAAGATCCAGCAAGGCCTGTGTGAACATGCAAATAAATAATAACAAGCGGAATTTGTTTGTAGTCACCAGGGGTGTTGGGTCATTTCAATACGGACAGCGAATGATGGTGACAGTCATCTATGTGAATGTGAGGAAACATTTTGCTCTTTCATTTTGGTGAAAAGACAGTGACTATAAAAATGATGGATTTATATTTGTTCAAAGAGACTGTGGCTTTTGTCCCTACGTTGAACACTACAAAATGTCAGCTATGTATTATTTTTCTCTCTCTCTCTCTCTCTCTCTCTCTCTATCTGAACTGGCCGTGGATGAGATTTCATGGAAAACAAACATCAACTGACCTGTGTTGGGATTGAAATGTTTAAATGGATCTGTAAGTTGAATAAATCAGTCTTTGCTGTATCTGTTGTATGCTGTTCTGTGAAATTATTTGTGAAGTGCTCTGAAAAAAATCCCCGCACAATGAAACATGCCCCTGCAGGCGTCAACCATTTCCTGACTCAGAGGAAGACAGGTGCGGCACGAATTTAATGACAAAGAACGACTGCACGAAAGAACGACGCTGCACACTCCAATTCACTTCAAAAGTCAGCTGAAAAAGTTTTGTCTGGCATGCCCTCCATGCTCTCTGGGCAGAGGGCACTGAATATTCCGGGGCTTTCTAGAGCATGTCCCAGTGTGTACATTCATTAGATGTGTAACATCGTACAGATCCTCTGGGGATTCCTGAATCTATAACAAAACATATGTGCATCCGACTACAGGAGCAATTTGACTAATGAGAAGAGGACTTATATTTTACAGCCACATGCTATACTTACATTAACCTTTTTATTTTTATTTTTGTCAGATGCTTTTATTCATTCCAAGAGAGGTACAATAGAGACAAGCAGCTGATAAACGCATTCATTTTCACTTCAGCCAAATGGCAGGTACAGTGAGCTGACTGAAGGAAAGCACTTGGGAGACGAGAGACCTGAAGAGAGGAAGAAGAGATGGAAGGGACATAAAAGGATTGTTTAGAAGGTTAGAGGATGAAAGTGCATCAGGTGTGTAGGTGAAAATGGAAGAGTCGGGCCTCCAGCTGACTTTTTAAAATGAAGAGGGATTCAGCAAAACTGGATAACTCCCTTGGAAACCTCAGGCCCATGGAGGAAATTAGTATAGACTTGGACGCCTTAACATGTCAGTGGTTGTAGTCTACAGTAGGCTGTTCCGACTCGTTCTAAAATATTCACACAAATGTAACACTGTCATTTAGAGGTGTCATCCATTCAGTTGTTGGTATAAATTAAATAAATTCATGCACAGTACAACTGATCAGGTTTGCCAGCATACTGGTTGCAGATCTCACTGTATTTCACAGAGGACACCCACTCCTACCTGTTGTCACTAACTTATACGTATGAGGTGATATATCCATTATATGAACATGGTTCCAACAAACCAAGGAGATACATAGTGTAAACTTCTTCTCTGGTACCAGAAACACAGAGCATCAAATATTGTGGTAGCCTACTTTTTATGTCTTCATGGTATATTACAACAAAATATGCCATGCATCATTGCTTGGATACAGGTTTCTGACCATTGCATGTTGCTGCTGACCAACATTTCTAACTAGCTGTTTGGGAAACATTCACGAAGAACAACTGACACCGCCAGTATGTCTGATGGGTATCTCTGCTATGGAGTATGTACATTATAGATTGTTCTTGGAATCTCGGTGTAATTTAAACATTACAGCTGGCTACAGAGAGAAAGTGGTAGTTCAGAAAAAAACAAAAGACATTGTGTTATAGAAAAATATGATTGATATATACACAGTTAGGTGTACAATTAGTCTACCTTGTGCCATTATGCCACTGTGATCACACACCTTCTCAAGCCCCCTATAGAGCTCACTGGCATTCCACTTCTGCCATTTAATTACTGTAAAGGGCCACAAGGTAAATGCTAGGGCCTACACACTGAGTCACAGTGTTCTATGCAAAATTGTATACTGATATACATACTTCAAGTACATTCGGACCATTTTCCAAAAAAGGTGCAATCAATGTGATAGAACCAATATGCTGCTGCAAATTAATTGTTGAACCAGTGATTGTTACCCTCGCAGATCTCAGAATCTGGGCTAAGTTACTGAAAGATATGGTTGAATTCATATGAGCTGCAATCTTGCATGGAGACAGCTGTACTATTTTAGCATACTAATGTATTATGTCTTCACAGCAAAAACAGCAGACGAAGACAAAATTGTAATATTTTTCCTTAATAGTAAAGTGAATTGATGACAGTATAGAGGATTTTTTTTTTTGTGCAAATTACCCATTTTACTGTTGTCTTATGCTCTTTTATCATGTGTAACACTTCCTTAAGTTTGTAGCACGAGAGCTGCTCTCTATGCCCATCCCAAGTGAGGTGGAAAACCCAACAAGCAGACATAAAGCAACAACAGATGTTTGTGACACGTGTGAACCAGGAGGAAGGGAGCTGCTTCATTTCCACAGAGCATCCCATGTCAGAGGTAGGAGCTGAACCTGAAGGTTGAAGTTATTTGGCCAATGCTCACTGAATATCAGGGACGTGTAGTTTCTGGTGCTTTGTGTTTCTTGGCCTGTATTCAATTCAAAATATTTATTTTTGTATTTATATGTATTGTGTATTTTTGATAGTTGACTACATGTTTAGTGGCTCAACATCTGGAGGGCCATATTCACCAGATTTGTGTGTGACATCTAACACATTTAAGAATGTAAATTATGAATCCAAAAAGCACTTAGGCTACATTTACGTCATGTCAGTACTTGCCTTCAACTGTGGTGCTGAGATGACAAATTAGGATGGATCGTGCATGTAACACGCAGGCCATCTCAGGCCGAGCCTGGAGGTGTTGCTCTGCTAACCACTCAGGGCTGTAAAAAGACAACGAGAGCGTTGCACGCAATCAAAGACAAAGCAAAACAAAACAAGCTCTTGCAGGGGGTGGGGGTTGGGGTGGTGGTGATGGTCGGGTGTGTGTGTGTGTGTGTGTGGGGGGGGGGGGTGGGGGGGGGGTTGGTTGGTATGGTTCAGTGGGAACGGTGTCTCTTTCAAAACAATATGGGCTATAGCCTATCTGAATGGAATGTGCTCCAACCCAACCCTGAGCAAACAGCAAATAACCTGAAACTATAGTGAACATTAGAAACCCAGGAAATGTACAACAACTCAAAGGAAATAATACACAGAGCTACACAGAGGATTCCAAACTGAATGAAAAGAGGACAATGTTTCCAATATTACTGCAAATGGAGAGGCATCAATCACAGAGAGAGAGAGTACAATGGGCTCCCAGCAAATGACACCTACTTTTAGAAATTACCACACTAATGAGAGGTCATATTTCAACTTTCCAAGGTCTACTTGGGTGGAAACATGGGATTACCTTCAATCCCAAAGCTCACTGGAGCTGCTCCTCAGACAAATTAATGACTCGTGCTTTGATAGATAGATAGATAGATAGATAGATAGATAGATACTTTATTGATCCCCATTTAATTGATGCTATAAATTCAATTAGCCTACAGGTTTTTGATGACAGAAAAAAAACAACTGTAATCATTAAGCTAATAGCAGATTTTGAGACCTGAGGTTTTGTCGTAGGTATGTGTGTAATGACAAATTACACATCATCCTGAACTCATAACCATTTTCCTTTCCATACATGTTATGGGTTTCGATGAAAAGGCATATGCTTTTTAAAGAGTTTCATGTTTTGTTGTTGTTTTTTGTGGGATATGTGTATATATTGATTTGTCTTGAATGCGCTATTTCCTCCATGGCGGCACTCTTCAATTGCCTTGCATGTATTTAATACAGCGCCTCTTAAGGCACAGAGTGGTATTACATGAGAGTAGCGTCTAAAACTAGCTGGTTAGCATGCTAACTTTAGTGCAGATCTGGACATCACAGTATGAACATTTGGTAACACTTTACTTGACAGTATCGACATAAGAGTGACATGAGACTGTCATGAACACATGACACTGTCATGACACATGAACTCTAACCCTAACCTCTAACCCCTAACTCTAATCCTAACCCTAACCCTATCTTGTTTAGCCTAGAAATCTAGACGCACCCTAGCGGCAGCAGATTACATTTGCTTCCAGGGCTAGTCTAGCAACTCTCCGTTGGCTTGTGAGCTCGAAAAATTAAACTTCAGGCCAATCAAATCGTGTATAGAGTCGTTAGGCGGGCTTAACATAATGATTGATGGCAGAGTTGCAACGGTTTGGCTTGAATTCCCTGCTACTTGAAAACAAATAAGATAATGTTGCTGTTGGCGAACAGTGTGACACTAGTTAAGCTTTTATTAATTGGCAAAAGTTTGAACTAGCCAACTAGCTCCGCTTGGAACGCATGGGACTCATGGCGCTGTCCTATTGCGTGCAGAGGGAATTTGAAAGACAACCGATTATCCCGCCCCTCGGACTGAGCAATGCGAACGGTGAGTGCCCAGACCCTACATTTTAATGTGGGTCTGGCTCGTCAGGCTATATCTTGTTATTACAAAAACCGAAAGACACTTAATGACAGAAGCGTTATGTCATAAACGTTTATGACTTGCTAATGACACGTTCATGACAGTGTCATGTCTCTTATGTCGATACTGTCAAGTAAAGTGTAACCGAACATTTTTACATTAGTTTAAAACAGTGATGTCTTCACTTTCTGTTGCTATTTCTAAAAACATTGACACGTAGTACCCTCAAATATGAGGAAATAGCAGCACGTCCTTGTTAGTATAAGTGTAAAGGGGCAGTGAAGATGTCCCCATCTGGATCACCTGCAGCTTTCTGGGGCCCTCTGGTTCCGTCAACCATTAAAGGCAGTGACAGTTGTCACAGCGTGTCAGTGCAGACTGCTCATGTTTGCTCCGGACTGGGTGCCAATTGCCTTACCTGCCCTACTGCATCATGGTCAATCTGTCGGGCCCACTCACCCGCCATACTTCCCGTCCGCTGATACTGCACAACCACCAATCACGGTAATGCCACGAGCTCTGCAGACACTCTCGGCGCCCAGACTGCAGGCGCCCATCGATGTGTGGCACACACCACGCGTGCCTCAGACCAGTGGCCCTGGGGACTTGGCCCGACGGTCGCTCAAGAGGCTCAAGTGGGACAAGTTTTCTGGCATAAAAAATGCAGATACTTTTCATTGCAGTGATAGTGCAATCTCAGCAGGGCAATGTCATACACATGGCCTAGCAAATACCTAAAAGCTTTAACAGATGCATTTGGAACTGGTTCTACAATTGTACTGCCTTTAATCACCAATTTATGATGAGAGAGCTTTGAAATTGTAAACATAGTGACACTGGATATTACTAACAACCTATAATGTTGCATGACTGCCAAAAGTAGCAAAAGTAGGACCATCATGTTCCAATAAGGAGAAAGTCATGAATGCTACTAGCATTATGCTACACACCAGAGAAGAATCACATATGGCAGCAGAGGTAATTTAATAAATATAAAATCTGCTGTGAAAATAAAGACTTTTGTAATATTTATTTAACTTCTTAGTATCATATAGGCCATACATAATCCAGTATTAGAGATTTTTCAGTTTGATTTAATTAGATTTCATGTCCTCAGGTAGATTTCATTTGGGGCTTATATGGGTGATATCTAGGTCACATTTTTATACTTCCCATAATTAGGTTTGTTTGTGATATGTTGCCAATTTCAGCAACAGCGGTTCAGGTTCCATTTAGCTACTCTTATAACCTAACTTCAAGTCATATCTTTTACCACTGCCAAATCAAGTCACTTTGGAGATAGTAAGGAACCATTGTATGATGCTGAAATTATAAACGGGATCACCTTCAGAAAGACAAAATAAACAAAAGACCCCGCACTGTGAATTCAATGCATTCATGGCACTGAAAAAGCTGACACAAGCATGAATGTCTGGTATAAAACACCACTGGCGAGATGAAAAACATAAGTAAATAGTTGGCAAACCATCAGATACCTCACACATGGACACATCCATCACTTCTGTCAAGAATGAGCAAATTCTATCTCCTCCAAAATCACCTCTCAAAAGAGCCTCAGACACATTTTCTAGAATGTTCAAAGCGGGTGACAGTGACTGACCACAGAGTGCAACTTAATCACTGTAGGGGGGCATCTTGTGAGCCATGCTGGTTTGGAAACCTTGACTTGAGGGTTGAACCTGCCACCTCACACTAAAGTGGAACTTTGGCATTTGGGCCAAACTGCACAAAAATAAGAAATCCAGCGTGTCAACACAATCAAAACTGAAATTATACTCTCTCTCTCTCTCTCTCTCTCTTCTCTCTCTAAAACACAAGCACCCGCACCCAAACAAAGACTCATACAAACCCATGTGAACTCAAATAGAAAAAATGTCGACGTAAGGGTACACAAAGAGGCAAGCCGGGTGGACATCTCAATCACACTCACATCCTCCAGACATCCCAAGTGATCTAAAGACTTTGGCGTCTGCTTGCTCGCTTGCTTGGTTTGGTTAGTCCGGGGTGGGAGAGGGGACATGGGGGCATCCCGGGGGCGACAGAGTCTGGCTTTGTGAGAGGACGGTGTCCGTCGCCCTTCCCATCAGCACCTCTGTGAGTGAAGACTTCCCGGCAGACAGGGACGCGGGCGGGGTGCCAGCCTGGTGATTAAATGAGCCCGAGAGAGACAGGAGCAGGCTGTGGACTCGCAAGGCCCTTTCTGCAACCACCCCTCCCTTCCTCCCAACCCAAAAGCCAGGCCTTGCGTTGTTTATGGCATTGGAACATCAAAATGTTATGAAGACTCCCTCTCACGCTGTCACTGGCAAGACAGAACACAGGGAATGACAAGGAACCGCGGGAAGTTTTATGGTCAGAACACACACTTTGTTTTTTTCTGCTCTCATCCCTCGCCTTGCCATCTCATTTCCTGATCTCATCTCTTGTTTGAAGCCCTTATTCCAAAACATGCGGGCTGCTGGGTAGCCGTGTCTTGTGGGGAACAAATCCGAAGCCATTTAGAAATAGCGAGGCAACAAATTACCTACAGGCTCCGGCATCCCAGGAGCACACAACAGGGTTTTGTGGTTTCCCCAGAACCAATGAATGATGAAAAAGCAAAATCAGTGGCAGCACAGAATATTGCGGGTTCATTGTCACAATCAGCAGTGTAGTTACAATAATAGTGGTGGTGGGGGAGGTTGTGCTGTTGGGGGGGGGGTGTTAGAGTAAAAAGTTCCATCCACTTTTTTCTTTCCTCTGTCTGTCCGAATTCCACTTGGGCAGCTCGGTTCCTACCTTCTCTTTGTCTGTGTTTTTTCTTCTCCCCATCCTCTCCTCTCCCTCGTTCTCTCTCTCGTTCTCTCTCTCGTTCTCTCTCTGTGCCTCTTCATGCGCGTAGAGATAAGTGAGGACCCACGAGAGTGGTGTTTGCTGTATGGGGTTGCCATGGCAGCGTGGCCCTTATGAGGTGTCTCGGCGGAGCAGGAAGAAGAGTGTGTTCTCCCGGTGGGAAGCGCTGACCTGGCTCTCCAGAGGTTAATCCTCCTGTTTGTCTGCGACTGGAGAAGCCGGCTCCGCGCTTGCTCGGCACAGTACCGCACGCACCACACAAGGGACACACGTGCGTGTGCACGGGCACATGGCGGGCACTGGCACATGCACCCATGGGCCGCCACTGTACAGAACGCACATGGGGGGAAGTAAGGCTGCACCTTGGCAGCCTGAATGAGTTTGTACATGTCAAGCACAAACCCACTGTTGGCCTAGTGTGTCTCTGCCCATACCTATCATCAGTGTGCAACTATGCTTTAACCAGTGTGGGCATCCTTATACATACATAACGTTTAGAAACACAAATAGGGTCCACATCTATTCTTCTTAAAGTGAATGCACAAGGAAATAGAATTTGTAATTATTTACATAGATGGGCTAATTCATTAAATAGTAATGATACATTAATGCAACATGGTGGTAGCATACTGGCTAAAATCATAAGAATCAATTCTCTCTCCACATTAAAGATACTGCACATTGCAGTATTTGGACTAATCTCAGTGAATCAGCTCAACCAGGTGAGGGGTAATTCCTCAGTGTCTTCTCTATACCGAATAAGACAGCAAAGCAAGCCCAAGAAAAATATGTTGTAGCAGCTTCCTAGTGTACCGCTGCTCTAAGCGATATATTTTTTGGCACTCTTATGCTAGCTGGCATCTGACAGCCACCAGGAAGAGAAAAGAGAATTATCTGCAACTCTCTTGGGCTCAGCAACTCAATTTTACAATACGATCAGACTGCGTTGACCAATTAGGAGACGGGCGTCTGTGCCTGTCAAATGTTGTGTTTGTTTAACACACCTTGCTGGCAGGGGGCCGGCCCCTGTGGTGTCGACGTCTGGCAAAGGTTAGGAAGAAATATAAACATTGGCTAAAGCAACATACGCACGAAATTCACAGAGAAACATTTTAAATCAATAAAACTTGTATTGACTTAAGTAAACACATTTAAGCACACAAATATATAACATGTCCAAAAAAGACTTAAGCTTCAAATTTGAGCATTTAGAGATATTAAACCAATTAAAGCATCTGATGCAGTCACACAATAAGGAAACGCCATGACCTCGTAAGATTTCATGGACCACTCATTACAGTGTACACAGAGGAATCCTGGGATGTAACCATTAACCAGGGTGAGTGGGGAGGGACAGGGGTGGGCTCTCCTGCATTCTCTTACTCCCCTTTTCATTTTAGTCACATTACCCAGCAGGGGACCTTCGAAGGATGCTGCACTCTCCCAAGGGACAACCAATCTCTGGGGTTTTATTCCCAATTTGTCTCCGAGTGTTGCCAGCTAAAGCATCTCCTTAGGACAGCGACTCAGCAATTTCTCTGAGGACCCATAGTGTTTACAGTCTGGCCAAATCTAATTCTAATGCATGAGAGGTACAGTTCACTCATATCCATTTCAGGTCATTTGATGGCACTGGCTACCAAGCACAGACTAAAGAACAAAACATACAACATTAGGATTGAACAATGGCGGGCTCCTGAAGATCAATCTTCAATTCATTGTTTGCTCAGTGTGCTAAGTTCATTAGTACGACAGCTTTGCAAGGATGAGCAAAACAAACTTTCAGTTTGATAAAAGGCCAAAACAACAAAATACCTAAGCTGTAACATATCATAAGAAAAGATTTCAAGTTTTGAATGGTACAAGTCATTATTGGGTAAACATTAAGTAAATTTATTTGACAGAGGAATGACTACTGCCTGTTAACATAGGAAATAAGCTCTCGAGCATTTTAAAATTGAAGACAAATGTAAATATTATCGGCTAGATGTACGGCCACAGACAAAACTCTCACTTGGCAGCATATATGAATAGATTGTTAATATGACCTCATAAAACCTGCAACCTCCCACAGTACAATTGGAATAAAAAAAATACCTATACACAGCCAAAAATTTTAGGCAGGCAGCATCTGAAAATCATATGGGAGTATCAACAGGAGAAGCCCTGACTGTCAGTATTTGTTGGTTTGGAAAGGATGTGATAGCCACACATCTCCACCTGCTGGCCTACATTATATTGGCAGGAAGGATGAAGAGAGACACTCATCTAGAGACAGTCCTCTCCACACAGACAATATGGAGTGAAATCATAGTTGATCAGCCATTTAATTAAAAACCACTTCATTGTTCATGTTCCTTTAACCAACCTGTTTTTTTAAGAAACTGTAAAATAGATCCTCATAGCATCCTCAGTTGGTAAACATAATTGTTTATTTACAATTATTATTATTTATTGTTAACCAAATATTCAAAACTTTACTGTCTGAAACATGCATTTTTTATTCTTTTGGAGGTTTGTTTCCAAAGAACATAAAATTATTATTATAACTGTGTAAACTGCCATTGTACAGCATGGTGCTGATTAGGGCTGAGAAAAGCCTCTCCTTTGGGGAAAAACTACACAGTGCTTGGTTGCTAAGGAACCCCCAAACTGAGGCGAGAGCGCCAAGCCTGCCCGACGTCCGCTCCTGACGTGAGTGAAGGTGAGAAACCTAATGGGAAGGCCTCAGAGAGCCACTTTCCAAAACAAGCCAATGAACACATAATCACGTCATTTTGCTTGAGCGGAGGGACAGGAAACGTGTGGGGGGGAAACCTCCCAACCGACGCTCCGTTTGAACACTCCCCTGCAGCCAAAATCAGTAGACATCTTTGAAAAACCACCTCTCTATGCTTCTCCATGTAGCAAAAACAAATGAATACTGCAAAATAGTCCTGAGTGTACGTTAACCACATCTGTTTAGGACTTCATCAGACTGCTGTTGATGGATCACTGGTTTCCAATTACTACGGATAATTATGAAACAAAGCGGCGCAAATCAAATCAGACATCCACCGAGAGGGGAGGTGTGGGCGGGGAGGTATAGCGGGCCACGGCATGGCTGGAAACATGGGCCAAGTGTGTACTGTACATAGCTGGTTGTTTAAAGGAGGAATGTTCCAGAACAAGACAGCAGACTGTGACTGCTAATTGCAGCCTGGGGTTTGGCAAGGCACCTGCTTCTAAACATTGCAAGTCTGAGAAGCAAGGATGAGGATGTTGTGTGTCTATGTGTAGGACTGAGAAGAGAGGATGGGGTGTGTCTGTGTGTTTGTGCACATAAGTCTGAGAAGAGAGGATGGAGTATGTGTTGGGGGAAGGGGTTTCTGAAACAATACCAAAAAGTAAGTTTCATTTCACCATTAATCTTTTCCTCATTCAGGTAAGTATTTCATAATGTCCTCTAAAGGATCAAATCTTTTTGACTATAGTCACATTAAAATACGAGACAACGCAATAAGCATAAATTCCATTTCACCACACTAACAAAAATTAAAGGCACATGAGTAAGAATACAATACAAGTGCTCCTGTTAGAATTAGCAGAGGAGGTGATCAGTTACACTAAGCTGTGACCTTTGTATGCTTAGATATTTAGAGATGATCGGTTTAAAGGTGACCCAGGGAGCCCTAACCTCTTCAAAAAGGTAAACAGGATTACCACGACAGAACTTATGCTTGATTATGGGGACCACATATTTCCCTTAGGACAGCTTCCCTTAATGAAACATGATGTCCAAGAGGATTTTAGGATTTAAAAAAACCTTAACACATGCTTTGTACATGCTAGGCTATATTTGTCACCTCTCAATCAAATAATGGCTTGCCACATCTGATCTTTGGTGAACTCCTCTGTAAGCTGAGCTATTACTCACAACTAGTGTTAGTGTGACATGTTAAATTAAAGCAACAGGGATAACTAGAAATGCAATTCCGAGGAATTACACGAGGGGATGCAGTCTGCTGGTTAGGGTGTTGGTGGGGCTGTTGGTAGGGTAATTGTGATACCTCAAAGGTGCTTTTGGAGTAACCAAATTTGAATCTTGTGTGACATGGCATTATTCAGATATCACACTCAAGGTGTTTTTGACCTTGACATTTGACCTTCAACCTTCAACTCACTTCATCTTTGAGTCCATAAAAACACTCGTACCAAATTTGAAGCATGTACCTCAAGCCGTTCTGGAGATATAATGCTGAATGCATGATATATGGCTGGGACTTTTATTTTGACACACAGGAAACACTTTAACAGGATGTGTAGTTCAGGTAGAGCTAGATTGTATGCTTAGAGGCTGAGACAGTTGAATTCCTCACAGGTGACACCTGTGCCAGTGTTCTGATTAGCCTGGGAACTGCTCTGAGAACTACTTAACGAGCGCAACTGGCTCTATTATGACATCACAGCCCCCATTCAAGTCTATGGGGGAAAAATACACTTTTAATTACAAATATCTCAAAAAGTATAAACTTCTCAAAAATTAAAAATGGATAGGACGGTAAAGCCTTGGAAGATCTACGGAACGGTGTTTGAACCAAATTTGTACGTTAATCGGTTTGGGCTGAATAGCGCGCACAAAAAGGTAAAAAGAAAAATAATAATAATAACTAGAAATGCAATTCCAAGGAATTACCAGTGCATGAAAATGCTAAAGTTGTGATATAAAATATCATGTATAGTTCAAACAGATAATATAGAGATGGTTACTACGGTGATGCTAGGATAGACATGGTGGTTGCATAGCTTAATAAAAGTTGATAGTTTAAAAGTAGACTGTTTAAAAGCTGAATGTAGATAGTTTAAAAGTTGTTGATAGACAGCTAGTTTAATAGATAGTTTAATGATAGTTTAAAAGTAGACCGTTTAAAAGTTGAAGGTAAATAGTTTAAAAGTTGTTGACAGACTGGAAGTTGAATGAATGTTGATATTCAAATAGTTTAATGGCTGTGTATAGGTAGATATTTGACGACTACTGAAAGTTGGAATGGCTCTAATGTTTGCTAGCAGTTATGCTAAGAATTTTAACTATGCTAACCATGCTACTTAGCTAATGTTTTATAGCAGTGCTAGCAATGCTAACCTGCTAACCATGCTACTTAGCTAACGTTTTCTAGCAGTTTAATGAATGTTGATATTCAAATAGTTTAATGGCTGTGTATAGGTAGATATTTGACGATAACTGAAAGTTGGAACGACTTTAATGTTTGCTAGCAGTTATGCTAAGATTTGTAATTCTGTTAACCATGCTACTTAGCTAATGTTTTATAGCAGTGCTAGCAATGCTAACATGTTAACCATGTTACTTAGCTAACTTAACTAACATTTTCTAGCAGTTTTGTTAAACATGCTAAATATGTTAGCAATGTTAGCATGCTAACTATGTTAACCATGTTACTTAGCTAACTTAGCTAATTATTTTTAACAGTAATGCTAACTATGCTAACTAACATGCTAACTATGTTAACCATATTACTTAGCTAACCTAGCTAATCATTTTTAGCATTTTTGCTAAAAATGTTAACTAGCATGGTAACATGCTAACTATGCTAACCATGTTACTTAGCTAACCTAGCTAATCATTTTTAGTAGTTTTGTTAAAAATGCTAACTAGCATGCTAACATGCTAGCATGCTAACTATGCTAACCATGTTACTTAGCTAACTTAGCTAATCATTTTTAGCAGTTTTGCTAAAAATGCTAACTAGCATGCTAACTATGCTAACCATGTTACTTAACTAACTTAGCTAATCATTTTTAGCAGTTATGCTAACTATGCTAACTAACATGCTAACTATGCTAGCCATGTTACTTAGCTAACCTAACTAATCATTTTTAGCAGTTTTGCTAAAAATGTTAACTAGCATGCTAACATGCTAACTATGCTAACCATGTGACTTAACTAACCTAGCTAATCATTTTTAGCAGTTTTGTTAAAAATGCTAACAATGTTAGCAATGCTAACATGCTAACTTTGCTAACCATGCTAACTAGCTACAGTGGGTAGGAGTCATAGTTGATGAAAAGTGTTGACATAGTTGATGACAAGTTAAAAGTTGTTGATAGACAGCTAGTGAATGTATATAGTTTAAAAGTTTAAAAGTTGAATGTAGATAGTTTAAAAGTTGTTGATAGACAGCTAGTTTAATAGATAGATAGTTTAATGATAGTTTAAAAGTAGACCGTTTAAAAGTTGAATGTAAAAAGTTCAGTAGTTTAATGGGTTACATTGTTTAACAGTGGATTATTGTAGTGAGGACTTTTATTTTGAAACAGTTTTGGGCAGAGGAAACAGTTGAATAGGATGTGTATGGGGATTTTTAAAAAGTTTTTCTTTAATAGTTTAAAAAGTATAAAAGTTTCAAAGTTGAAAAGATATAGCAACCCGATCTGTTTGAAGACCTACGTTACAAAGTTTGAATGAAGTTTATAAGTTAAACTGTTCAAGAGAAATTGCGTCTAGAAAAAGTGGTAAGCGGAATAATAATAATAATAATAAGTTGCCTAGGAAGAACAGTACAGTGCATTTTCATGCACTGTAATAATAATACGTTTTCGGATTTCAATAGAGGGGATGCATCCCCTCTAATTAAATAGTTCTACAGCTGTGTAACCACCTAAGCTGCCGTATTAACACTTAAACATGTTTATGCCACTCAAATGCTATTGTCCATTATGCCTGAAGCTAATTATGATGCTTTAGGACAAAAAAAAAAAAAAACAGAAATGGGATCATGATTTAAATAAGTCCTGTTGGTTAAGGAAACACCTTATGGCATAGATTAGAGGCACTCTCATAGAGTAGGTTCTATGTTTCAACGTACTACCAGAAACTAAAGTGATAATTACACTGGGTTTCAAGCTGTAACTGTCAGCCATCTTGACTGATGCCATAGATTTGTATGAGGACAACGCGGCTTGGTCAGACTGCACACAGCTCACTTGTAGCGTTCATGCTTTGGTTTAATACCCTCCAGCGGTGCAGTCACTTCACCCCTGACTTATTAATGCTACTGACCTCAGCATGGCACTCCATCATCAGCCACAGCTAATGGAAAACATAACAAGTGAACGCAGTGGCGTGACCACACATGCTTAAGGCCAGCGCTGTGTTAAGGCATTCCGAGGTCCTGAGCTAGCCCTCCCTTGGGCTACTACAGCACTCCATCCAACACACACATCAGATAAGAACAGGGATATACAGGAAATAATCCCATGCATACCTTAAGAGATTGGGTTAAGGATGATGACTCCATCATACATGAACAGAGTGCATAAGTAGTAGGGACTCCATCATACATGAACAGAGTGCATAAGTAGTAAATGCACTGTGCTATGTTGAAAGGATAATAAACAATCAATCCGTCTTGTTAGTGCATGTGCTCCAATCTGACAAGTCAGATTACCTCAGATGTCTGCTTTCCTTCTGTGCAGTTTAGAAGTCAAATGCAATTATGCACGATTTCTGCCAGGGAGCAAATTGTCCCTGTTCTCCATTAGCCTCGTCCTGCATAAAAGCCCCCCCTTGATAAAACGATTGAGCTGTAAGATGAGCCTTCATCAGACATGATGAGCCATACAAGTTCAGACACAAGAGATACCAAGCATGATTCAACTTCCAAGCAACTACACACAAGGACATGGTCTGGCCAGAGGGAACATGCAGTAGTGAACTGTTTGAGAATGCTCAAGTTCAGGTGAGAAATATAGAATGCATAAAACATACACAGAATATGATTTATTTAACTGTAAATTTGTTACCGCAAGTTTAACCTTTTGTATCTTAATTATTGTCTATATATATATATATATATATACTTCTAATCCATCAGTAAGTTTCCATGAGTTCAGCAAGGCACAGAAAAGTAGATAGCTCTGTGATGGATTTCAATTATTAGAAATGATTCTAGATTCAAGGGAAGTCTTCTGGTAGTGTTATAGAACTCAATATGGGAAACAGAGACCCCTTGAGTTCAGAATGTTTAAAACATCATTTCATGCTTAAGAGAGCAAAAATGCAAGTTTCTTTCATTAAACCAGCAGGTCTACTTAAGACAGGGGATGATTATCAGATGATGCCACACAAAAAAAACAGTCAATTTAATTTATTTTGTAAATGTATATGCTTAGTGCAACACAACATGTTTATACAACTGTACTCGAGAATAACATTAACAGACGTAAAAACATTTGGTCCATGCTCCTTTTTAGTGACATTCACATTTCGGAAGACAAGGATTAGAGAAGGTCAGTTAAAAAAATAAATAAAAATACATCTCTGTGTTGTATGACTACTTGCATATGAATATGTACTATGCAACACACAACTCCAGAAGCTTTTTCAAGGCTGCAGTCTGCATGTCACTAAGGAGGGCAGACTATTCAGTAGGTGGCCATTTGGCTCTGGTTTTCAGTAGGCACTAACTGTGATGTGCATATGACCTCTTAACCATTTATGAAGAACACTTAAAGTGGGGAGTATTGTTTGTGATGGTTCCCATTAACTGAAAAATGAAATTGTAACCTTCAACCAGCATGGCAACTTCAAATTGTACACTTGTACAATCAAAAGGCAACTAAATAGGCAACTAAAATGAGTAGGCAACTAAAATTGTACACTTGTACAATTAGAACTCATAATTGGACTTATCATTGGACTTGGAAAATGCAATGAAATATTACAACCAAAGTGATCAAAAATCAGTCTTATCTGATAAGTATCTTAATTTGATGGCCAAAAATGGGTAAAAATACAGTCACCTGAAAACATGAAGACAACAAGGCTCAGTTGATCAAGTGATCATTTTTCCATCTTCCCATCTGGTCGCTCCTTTTGCGCGAGCTCGTCCTTCTTCCGTTGGTAGAGTTTCAGGAGGTAGTCATCTGGAGGGATCCCCATTTCCTTCAGTTCCGCCATGAATTTCTCCAGCTTTTCTAAACTTCTAGAACTGCCCACCTTGCGGCCTGTGAGGTAGAGGGTGAACTCTTTGAAGTCCATCAGGTGACACGAGTCCAGCTCACAGAGGTTCCCAAGAGTCATGGCAGGGTCCACTTTGGGGAAGAAGGAGAGCCCGGACATCCTCTCCAGGTCAGACAGGCTGACCTGATACTCCATCAAAGAATGATCAAACCCAATTGGTTGATTAGGCACCACAAAAGCACCCAGTGCCAAAGTGTCTGATGATGGGCCCTTTCGGGCAAGGATGACTTTGAAGAGATGTGTAGGAACAGCAACGTTGTCTTTACCAATGACCTGGCCAGACAAAAACAACAAAAAAAGTTTGTCATTTTAAATCACAATAGGATCTAATAGTAAGCTACATGGCAAATTTAACAGCAAAGTGATGTTTATACGCCACTTCCAAAGCAAAGCTTTATGCAAACTTCATCAGTTTCTTCAGAGGACATTTTAAATAACAATTACTACTGGCTATAATTGGCCAAAAGTTGATATAATTAAAAAAAAAATACACCTTTTGATGCAACTTCTTACAGAAGAGATCACATTTAGGTTGGTTACAGAAATACAATTGAAACTGGTGCAACAGTAATCTTGATGCCTTGATCACACAGGCTCACACATGCTGAAACAGACCAGTTACGTATAGCCTACAAAATAACAATGCAGTTAAAAAGATTTTACAGTGTGAAGTGCTTGGCCAAACATACTTTTTGGATACTTTGGATACAGAGAAAAATAAATAATTTGTTCCAGACTGATGAAGCAAAATGTGATGAGCAAAGCTTAAGTAGAAGTTCCTGATAAGTAATCTTTGAATTTCTGATAACCTGAAAACCAGTACAGAGAACCATTGATTGAGGGCTCTACCATCCTAGAGAGATGAGGCAGAGGGAGCCATCTGAGCCTGAGTACCTCCTGAGGCTAGAGTGTATTGCAATGGGAGGAACATGGCTCCTGTCGCAGCTGATTTGCAGTAGGTGCTGGCCCGAGGGTGGCTGTCTTTGTCCATTTAGCCTCACCAGGGAAACCAAACCGTTTACCTAGAAACCAACTGTGTGGCTGCTATGCTGAAAAGCAGTGTTTCCTCTAGGATTTTTTTAAGCAGTGGGGGCAGGCCTGTCCGCTTCGCTGCCACTTATATGTATTCACCTCTATTCACACACAATGAGGCATTATTTTCAGTTGTGATTGAGCTGTATATTTGGAGAATCTACAACAGGTCTGCACAATGAATTTTGAAAGGCAACTGCGACGTCTGCCCCATTTCTGATACCGTGGGGGAAGAAAATGAAACCGTGGGGGGCCGCCACTACCAAGTCAACATAGAGGAAACACTGGCTGAAAAGCATGGCTTCTAAACCTACAGGAAATGTCACTACACCACATAACCTATAGTATTACATTTGTATTAAATTTATTTGAAATAATAATAAATAAAGTAATTATTTCAATAATTTCTTGATGTACCAATTCTGAACTACACACATGAACCCAGCTGAATTATTTCTTCTTTTCACATGGATTACCATAATTGCCACATTCAGGCAAGAAGAGACTAGGGGCCCTATCGTGCATGCACATACATGGATGCACATACATCCAGTCAGTGATGAATTTTTCGCCACGCGCTCCACTTTTATTAAACCTTGCGCCCAGGTGTGTGGCAGTTAACAACATAAGGTGTGGTTTGGCGCATGATCCAAAAATCGCTATCTTACACCCTCTAAAAGTCATTACACCACTGACCAAGAAAAACCTGGCGGAAAAAAGGTGCATATAAAGCACAGCTAAAGATGCACTGTCACAAGATGTAAGCAGTCCTTAGCAACCAGTCCCAAACAACTCCTCTGCAGGATAAATATCCTTAGGATTTTTATTCAGTCATTTGAACATTATTGGGGTAAGTCTGTCAGCCAATAGTGAAAGTAAATATAACGGTGTAGAACTGTTTTGCCTTTCACTATGAGACCAGTGAATTTAGTTTCACTTTGCCTATGAGTTCAAATAATAGGCGAGTGCAGAATGCATGTAGGCTATACTCTGCTAGTCACACTCAGGTTTTAGTAAAGCAAGTAGCCTACTAGTGGAATTGTGCAAGTGGATTCCTTCAGACAGCGTTGACTGTCAAAATACTGACGGGCTGTTTGATGTTGTGCTGTTGGCTCTTAAAAGGGAATGATAGGTGTCAATCATTACGCCCAAAACACACCCAATGACTGATTAAGAAACATCAAAACATCAAAAAGAACAACCCTTTGGCATCCAGCGCCATTAAACTAGCAAATGTGGACTGAACATGCCTTAAAGGTGCCATGTGTAATGTCCGCCAAAAAATCAATTCATACTCCACATTCCATAAAAGATGGGGCAGTATACCTCCAGAAAGTAAGTTGGTCTACCCTAGAGTAACAACCGAGACACGTGTATTGCAGTTTGGCTGGCGGTTATGTTGCCCGCATACCGCCTCCCATGGCCGAAACTGGTATTATGACACCTGTCGGGCTGTGGCTAGTAATTTAGCATGCTAATTCAGGTTGATATCTCTGCAGCACTATACTTTGTCATTTTTTTAATGACACCATCGCCCTTATTTCTTCTCATTCTTTTGATGCGTGTAGCTCATTTTTTTGATATTTTTACCTCAATTCTTACACATGGCACCTTTAAATGTCTTTAAACTTTGCACCTCTGAGACATTTCAGATGGCCAAGATAAAGCCCAAGGAGTGACTGCCAGCAATGAGAGAGCATGGAATGTTAATGAAATTCAGTGACTTGTAGTGATACTGTACTGGCAAAATAACCGATGGCAATGTGAAATGTTTAATTCTAAATAATGTAAAATTCCAGATTTATGCCAAATATATTGGCAAATGTCAGCACTTCCTTCAGATTCAGAAATGCACATTCAGTCCATTGGCAATGTAATTTTTATTACCTGGTAAGATACAGTCTTTTTGCCATCTTCTCCTACTTCAGGAAGCACAAGAGGCCCTGACACCACCCAGACATCTTCAAACTTTTTGGTCAGGTCCCTGCAGTACATCTCCAATCTAAAAACGGCACAAAACACACACATTGCATATCATAGTTAATAATATTAATACTACTACAACTACTACTAGTACTACTACTAATAATAATAGGGGTACCTATTCCAAAAGCCAGCGTTGTTTTCATAGTTCTGAGGCACAATGTTGGAGAGGTAAAAGGTTTCAGCCATGGATTGCTGTGTAAACAGAAAAAAAACATCCATTTAGCCATTACTATTGAGGCTATATGTAAACTAATATACCTCACTGACAATGCTGAGTGGTGTGTAATCCAGTTACATTTCGCACTTTAGTTATGATGCAAGATAAGTCTTTTTAAAATGTATTTTAATTATGAACTCTGATAAGTATCTAGACTTAGTTAGTATTCTTAATATAAGCACATAAGGAGGTCAACAAGCCATTACTGTGCTGGCTTTGTTATCCCCCGCTGGTGCCATATGTCCCCTTGACCACCCACTGCCCAAGTAATCATCATTGTGTGCTGTGAAGGCCTCTGCAATGGTGGGGTCTGGCTTGAATCGGCAATGCTTCCGATCAGCTTGTCCTACAAAGCAGCACATGAGGTACCGTTATTATTACAAGTCATAGCTTATGTATGTAAATGAATGATGTAAGGACAAACTACTGAGCCAGCTGACTTACCTCGCAGTTTTGTGTTTGAGAGATGTTCAGCTACCCATCTTGGTGTTCTGTTTACTTGATCATAGGACAGAGTGTGGTTGGTGTAGTACCTAGTCTCAGCTCCAGTCAGAGGTAAACCGTAATGCCCTATAACTTTCTGGGCAGGGCTCTCTAAACAGGGATGTCAAAATGGGACCCATGAAATCACATTTTTGATATACAGGTGCATCTCAAAAAATTAGAATAGCCTATCATGGGGAACCTCACAAGGAGTGGACTTTGAATTCACTTTTTTGGAATAAATTACGGGTGTGGGGGGCATTTCCACAATATTATTTTAATTTAAAGGAACCATATGTAAGATTTTGGCCAAAACTGGTACTGCAATCACTTTCAAATTACTGCAGAGCGGTGTATCCCCTCCTCCTCCCTCCTGACTCGAGGTTGCCAACCCGGATGCCAAAACACTATTGACTTTGTGATTAGTAGATAGGTAGAGGGTGGCGCATCAGGCCAAAACACAACATGACATGACAAAACACAACATCAACATCAGTTGAGGGCTGCAACTTCACTTTTTAAATGGCAATATCCTGGCCGGACTACAGTTGTCAGTGATATAAGTATTTGAAATTAACATGATTTCTTAATGTCTAGTAGTGACATATCAGGGCCATTTTATGATTAATTGAAATACATTTCTTACATATGGTTCCTTTAATGCTTAAAGAAATGTTGCAAGGAAAGTTTAGCCTACATTAACCTTAATGTTTGCAGTGTGTCAAACACCACACTGGTGTGGGACTGGTCATTTATTAGATAGGCTACCAGAAATGGAGAAGTAGGATGAAGCCTGCTGGAGGTCCATTTCGATGGCTCAAGAGCACTGCAACCTCATCGCCCCTCAGAGGCCAGACATCATACCACAAGGTGCGTCTGTTCAATTCTCACATACTCTGTGTCTCTCTATGTTGTTAACAATGTAGCAGTCTCTTGGGGTCAGGTGAAGCCTTAGGGGCCAGTTAGAAACCTCTCTGACTCCTTCAGGAAATCACCACAATATTATCACATTGCAATTTCGTAAACAACTATGTTAGCCAACTGCGGATTGGCAATGATATGATCCTCACAATTCAAATAGCCTACGGCGGTCTCTCACTGAGCGAACTTGCCATGTCAGAGACTTTATCAGGGCTCTACACTAACATTTTTTTTCAGGATCACTTGTGCGCCTAAGTTAAAAAATGTAGGAGCAGACAAAAATTTGGGCGCACAGTCAGTTCTGTACTTAATTTACACATAATCTAACATTATACTGCAGCTAACAGTTAAACATGCCAGTGCACCAATTGCGAATATTAAGAATGACTGACAACATTTAGGCTACAGGAAACAGGATTTTAAAGATCAGTGCCTACTTTATTTTCAGTCTGTTCTATTTTCCTACATTTAGTTAATGTAAAATAATATAATACATTGCCATATTTGCATTTAGCCTGTATATCAAGTATCCTGCCAAATGTAGGCTAATTTATTTATTTGTGAATCCATCTACAGCTAATCCAAATATGCCCATGTGACCTATCTGATACTGCCTAATAGACTACTACTACTAAAACAGTCCATTTTCTCTTCCACAAAACCCAACATAGGCTAATCAAGGATATATGTTTTATACTTTTAGTTTTTATTTGAAATATCTGCATTGATGGGGGCAGTAGGCAAACGTTAGGCCTACTTTCGTTTTGCACTTCAGCTTGTATTCGGTGTAAACAAACATGCATGCGTGAAAGCCTGGAGTTGTCAGTAGCGTTCTACCTTTGAATAAAATGGGAGTATTACCGGAGGGTACTTTTGTGCCGGTTCGTTCGCTACAGCTATATGTTGCATATTGCAGCCAATACGTCAACTGGGCTAAAAGGCATGTTAGGTTACCTTTCCTTCTCTCACTGCATTCTCAGAATCTCATCCTGTCCTATCCAATGAATTCGGTGGATAGAAGAACTAATTTCTTCAATCTTTGCATCTTGGCTGGCTAGTCTAACTTTCCGCTTTTTCTGCGCGCTCTTGGATTTGATAGAAGCGACTACTAGCGAGTCACAACGCGAAACTGCTAACGTTGATGGGAGGTGTAGTTTTTATGCTGCATTCGCGACGTGATTCTATGGTTTGCACCAGTAATGTTTCTCGATGTTGCGGTGTATTTTTTAGATAAACATTGACATGGTTAGAAGTCATTCGCAGTTTCGCACCAGTGCGCCTAAATATTTTTTTGCACTCGCACGGCATAATTTTTGCATATTGCATATTGTACGAGTGAAATGGGCGCACTGTAGAGCCCTGCTTTTTTGGAAGGGAAATTGTGAAATCCGACCGCGAGAACCGTGTGTCACGGAGGTGGTATGACAATTTTTAACAGGCATAATGCTACAGCATTGTTTAACCAGTCTGTGGTGGTCACTACTAGCTAGTCCCATCCGGTTATTCGGCTGTTACGGAGTGGCAAGAGGTAGGCTATACTTTTGCAATTGTTTAGCTAGCAGGCAAACCAAGGTAACGTTACCTTTGGGGTCTGCATCAGCGGGTCTATCACTGGGTTCTTGGTTCCTCTGTAGATAAAGTTGAATCCCAGCGACACATGAGCCTGTGCTTACAACCGCCCCACATACAAACCCACCTAAAAATTTCAAAGATTTTAATTTTGAACTCATTTTATGCCAGTTATGTTTTAAGTCATCAACGACAGACGTAGACTGCTAGTAGTTAGCTATCTGGCTTTCCACGTTTCGATTTTACAGAAACTCTGCCAGACTAGGAACAAGGAATCCAAGCTAGTCAACATGTGGAGTCCTGATTGCCGCCATCTTGTAGCCTAATACATTCCGATACGTCATATAGGTCGCCAGAAAGGAGCCTACTAGGAGTCTTGTATGAAGACACGTGTCCTTCAAAGTCAGCAAGCAAAGTAGGCCTACATCTTTGTTTCTTTGTCTTCTTCTTTTTGTTCTTTCCCAGAAATAAAGTCGGTTTGGAAGCCAGATAGATTGCCAGTGAAGAGAACACATTAGGCTAGGCATAGCCATATTGCCTATGCATACTGCCAAGTTACAATAAGCTACAATTATTATGCACTTTAAATAGGCTGTTAATTAGGCCTATCATGCAACCATTTTATACTTGCAGAAATTGTATTGTCTTTAAGCGGTCTCCCCTATTTGAAAATCATTAGCCTACAGCTGGTTGGAATAATGCCAACCAGCAACATTAAAACAACAACATTAAAACTCCATGGTCATAGTCTCCAATACCTACAACTTGTAGGCTATATATTAAATTTTAGTATTTTATGCATATGTGAAATAGCTAGCTACTACTAATGATATTTAATTGATCATGTTACTCAAAGTAAATTAAATGTAAAAATATAATTCATAAAACTTTAATATAATGGTGGTGTCATGAAACCAATAGGCCTACAAAAAAAACATATCATAGTGAATATGCTAGCCTAAAAAGATGGATTCACAGTGCCTGATCAAAAGGGAATTCCAGAGCTAGGATAGTGTGACTAATGCTCTTTCTCCCATGGTATTGAGGTTCATGAGCCCTAGACCTGCCGAGGAGGATTGCACTGAAATGAACTGCAATGCAATTCTGCACCAATATAGTAAATAATTTATAATGAAAAAACAAAGAAGAATATAGCTGCAAGCAGCAATGAGGGGGCCAAGCAGGCAGTTCAGCAGGCCAGATTTGCCATGTAGCTATGCGATTGCTTCAGACATATAGCATCAAGCAGGCACAGCAAGTTCCATGGCAAACAATCCAAGATTGGCTGAGTTACGAGGTCAAGTTTCACATCAAAACAACTGATTTTGTGGGGCTGAACCAGGGCTGAGTGTCGCCGCCCCCTCCCCCAGCCAGCCCACCGCCGCAATCGCCCCACCCCGCCACACCTTGCACACAGGCATTAGAATTAACTGGATGGAACTTCTTGTCATCAGTTTCACATAAAAAATAACCTCGGCTTGACCTCGGCCTGGCCCAAGGATTCCAATGATACCTTATTTTGACATTCGGGTCAACGAGTCAAAACTTACGTCCGTGAACACACGTCCAACTTTGGCCTGTTGGTGGCGCTAGAACGTTTGAAACTTGGTGAAATTAATTATTGGGCTGTCCAATTATTGGGCTATAAGTGTGCCAAATTGTATAACTTTTTACCAGACGGTTCTATGGGCTGCCATTGACATCCATTGCATAATAATGCACATCAGCAACTACTGGCCAAAATGCATTTTTGTCAATTACAGAGCCTCCTAGAGGTCAAAGGTCACCAAATTTCTTGAGCGTCCTCCCGATGGGGTCTGAGGTACATGTACTAAGTTTGGTTTTGATACATGAAAGTGTTAATGAGATATGAGCTCACTTCCTGTTTGGCGGCTTCGCCGCAAATTTCGATTGGCTGTTACAGGCGAATGCTTCTGTCAATTGTTCCAGAAAGAAATGCACTAATCAGGCATGGTCTGAAGATGGTCTCTGCCAATTTTGGTGAGGATCCGGTAAAATTTGTGACCTGCGAAAACTTGTACGTGTTTTTGATTAAATCCAATATGGCGGCCGAATCAATTACGATGACATCACAAGTTGGCTTGGGTCGGACTAAGGACCTCCAACAGTATTACCAGACACCACTAGTGCGTTTTAATTCTAAGCACAACTGCAGCTACAGGCCAAAAGGCATGTTTCTTAATTACAGCGCCCCCTAGAGGTCAAAGGTCGCCAGATTTCTTGAGCGTCCCCCCGATTGGGTCCTGAGTCCATGCACCAAGATTGGCTTTGATACATGCAAGGGTTGCTGAGATATGAGCTCACTTCCTGTTTGGCGGCTTCGCCGCAAATTTCGATTGGATATTATGGGTGAACGGTTTTAGCTCCGAAGACAAAACACCACAACTTTTGTGAGGCTTGGTCTGAAGATCATGTGTGTCAAGTTTGGTGACGATCGGACAAAATTTGTGACCTGTGAAGTTTTAGTTTCACTTTCACTAAAATCCAATATGGCGGAAAATCCATCATGGCGGAAAATGACGTCATAGGGTGCGTTGAACTCGGCTTGGTCCAAGGATTCCAACGATACCTGATTTTTGACAATCGGCCTTACGGGTCAAAAGTTACTTGCGTGAACGCACGTCCAACTTTGGCCTGTTGGTGGCGCTAGAGCCCTCGATGTGCCGACATGACTTGGTGAAATTAATCATGGGACTGTCACAACTTTTCACCAGACGGTTCTATGGGCTGCCATAGACTCCCATGCCAGAGGAATAATAATAAGAAAACTAACAAACACAATGGGTGCCTTCGCAGCTTCGCTGCTTGGCCCCCAATAAACCAGAAGTTGTTTCAAAGAGGTGGTGGAGGAGGGGACATCAATTGAGCCCATACATAGCTCTCTCTCTCTCTCAAATGCAGTTTACGATTCAGGATCCTCATGTTCTTCCTTATGGTCCCTATAATGTTGTGGAAAGGTAAAGGTTTTGAAAATGTTCTGGGAACATGATTGATGGACCAAAATGTAACCAATAAATAACATTGTGAGGAACATATGATCACATTGTACGCAGACGACATAATTTTATATTTGTCAATACTTCATTACCAGCCTTATTATAGGTGAAATTACAGCTTATAGTGTCTTGTCAGGGTACAATCTGACTCTGAATAAAACTGAAGTCATGCAAATTGGGTGTCAGTTAGAAAGCCATTAAAAAAAAATCAACTTTAAATAGGACCAAAATATTTATTAAATATTTATTAAATAAGATATTTGGGGGTGATACCAAATAAACTGGAACAACTTCACCAATGTTATTATGGCAAACTGGAGAAATATGTTAGACAAGACGTAGAAACTTACCTCTAACTCTAATGGAAAAGATCAACATAATTAAAATGTATGTTTTGCCACAATTTCTATTTCTATTTTTATTTCAGAACCTACCACTTTATACCGCAGACAGACTTCAAATATTGGGAGAGTTTGTTGAGAAGATTTATATGGGATGAAAAGAAACCAAGAGTTAAACTCAAAATATTACAACAGAAGAGAAGTGAAGGGGGACTTGCATTACCTAATACCATTATGCAGCACAAGTAAAATAAATTAATGTTGAACAAAGGGTTGTGCCCTAAATGGAAAAATATGGAGATTAGTTGGTGATGGGCACGTATACTGTTTTCTTCTCAAAGCAGATGAAAACAAATAACTTTAGTAAACAACACTTTTAAAACTTGGAGAATTCTATAAAACTCAAAGACAGAGATTTGACCTGTCAGAGAGATACAGAGCAATCCAGACTTTACTCCAAACAAATTAGACAATGTTTTCAAGAGCTGGGGAGATAAAGGCCTCATAACGCATTATCAAATGTTCAGTGACACTGGATTGGAGTCGTTTGACAACATTGCGAGGGCATATCAACACCAAAGCAACCAGTTCTACCGATATTTGCAATTGAGAAATTATCTAAATGAAAAAGTCCAGTTAAAATCCCTCAAAGACAGTACCCTCCAGAATTATTGGCACCTCTGCTAAAGTTGACTAAAAACTGGTATAACATTTTTTTAAAATTAGAAAAAATCCAACCTTGCAGGGAAGCAAATTTATTTTGAGAAAAAGGAAAATCTCATAAAGAAATAAATATTTTTAACTAAAATACGTGTTATTTATTTATTTTCCTTTTTATTCAATTATTTATTTTGGAAATAATGAATGTACACAAGGGAAGAAAAAAATGTGTTCCTCAGAAATAGAAATAACAAACTATGATTGTCATAACTTACTGAAAATTGAATGAATAAACACAATAAAGTATATATATATATATATATATATATATATATATATATAACATTGTGGGTTGGTCCCGTAAAGGTTCCTGTAATGTCGCAAAACGTTCTGAAAACGTTCTGAATGTCCCCAAATAAGATCCCCCTGCCCTTAAAATAAATCCAAAGTGACCATTCAGGAATGTCCTCATTATAGGCAATGTCCTTACCAGCGGGTACGTTCCTAGAACATCCTGGGGATGTAAATTTTCTGGGCCAGTCCCACATTGCATTTGCGAGAAAAGAGACTTTATTCTGCCAGAATTTTACGTCATGAAAGACTTGACAGAGACATGGGCAGCAATAGTTTCAAAGCTTTGTGCAATTTTAAAGACCAAAGACCTCCCAGTAATTCCATGCTGTGTGTGTTGGGTATCTGGAACATAAGTCTTCTCTTTCTTTGGAAAATTTCCGGGCTAAATTAAAAAGACACTGGCTGTTATACCGTGACTAACATTTAGTGATGTTAGGCTCATTCAACTTCATGCAGTTCTGCGCAGATCTGGCTGAATGAAAACAATTCATATTTGCATTGTGCTAATGTTCAGCATAAGTATACGTATATATACTCTTTTGATCCCGTGAGGGAAATTTGGTCTTTGCATTTATCCAAATCCGTGAATTAGTGAAACACACTCAGCACATAGTGAACACACAGTGAGGTGAAGCACACACTAATCCCGGCGTAGTGAGCTGCCTGCAACAACAGCGGCGCTCGGGGAGCAGTGAGGGGTTTGGTGCCTTGCTCAGCCGTGCCTACTGGTCGGGGTTCGAACCGGCAACCCTCCGGTTACAAGTCCGAAGGGCTAACCAGTAGGCCACGGCTGCCCCAAAGCATGCATCACACTCAGCCAGATCTGCGCAGCGCTGCATGAAGTGGAAAGGGGCTATTCTGTTCCTGTCACTTTTTACGACTCTGTTTACATCTTAGAACCTAAACTTCAACAAACTTGACAAAAAAGTTTTGAAAAAGTGTTTTAGCATTTTAAATTGATCTGTTTGGTGACAGCAGACAGCTGGCAAGTAGCGATGGCTTGGACATTTCAGAAGTTACTCAGTGAAAAAATGGGCTAAAATGGGCCTCAATAATCATGAAATGCCTGGAAAAACTGATCCTCAGAACCCTCCTCCCAGTTGTCAGCCCACAGCTGGACAGCCACCAGTTTGCCTACAAGGCCAGGAGAGGGACGGAGGATGCTGTGGCATGTGTCCTCCACTCCCTCCTCCAACATCTTGAAACACCTACAAACTTCGCCAGAGTACTCTTCATTGACTTCAGTTCTGCCTTCAACACCATCCAACGCCACCTGATGATCAACAAACTCTACCATCTGCACGTCCCCCCGACCCTCATCCACTGGATCCACAACTTCCTCAGTGACAGACCACAAGCCGTCAAGATAAGTGCAGTCACATCACCACTCACCACAATTAACACTGGCGCCCCGCAGGGGTGTGTCCTAAGCCCCTTTCTCTTCACCCTCTACACCAATGACTGCGTCAGTCCCACACCCATCACCACATACTTCAAATACTCTGATGACACTCCTGTACTTGCACTTCTCAATGACAATAACTCCATATCTGCACCAAGACTCCATTTCCCACCTCACACAATGGTGCACTGACAACTACCTTCAGCTTAACATCAGTAAAACCAAGGAACAAGGAACAAGGAACTCACCAACACCAGAACACCATCTGACACAATCCACAACCCCACCTGCATCAACAACGACACCGTAGAAATAGTGGACTGTTTCAAATACCTTGGACTCACCCTGGACAATAAACTCAGCTTTGAGCAACACACCACTGACATACAAAAACGCAGTCAACAGAGACTCTGCCATCCGTAAGCTCAGATCACTTTCTGTTGCCCCGTCACTTGCTCCTCCTGTACAAAAGCATAGTCCAGCCCATACTCCTCTACTGCCTTCCCTGCTTTTTCAACAGACTCACACGCATCACTCATACCGCAGACAAAGCAATAGGCCTCCCCACCCCTAATTTATCAGACCTCAACAGCACACTCACCAAGAACAGAGCACGGACCATCGCTCATGACCCCACCCACCCCCTCAATCCCTTCTTCATTCTGCTTCCATCAAAACGCAGATATAGGGCTATGGGGTGGAAGCGAGTACGCTTCGGGAAAAGCTTTGTGCCCTCTGCAATAGCAGCACTTAACAGATCACAGCGGTGATGGATCACTGTGCCGCCCTCATTCCTCTGTAATGTAATGTCAACTGGTGATGGTTTTCCTGTTTGTATCTGTGTAATGTGATGTATATGTGCTGTTTGTGTACTATTGTGATATATGTGCTGTATATGTGCTGTTAACATCTATGTGGGTGGGGTTTGTGGTGGCAGGGTGGTGGGTGAAGAACCGTGACTGTGTGTATCTATGTATTTCATGTCTGTGAGGCTTGTATGGTATGTGAAAACAAATTTCCTATGTAAGGACAAATAAAACTAACTAACTAACTAATTGTAACATAGGCCTAAACATTGAAATAGCATTGGCCATTTAATTTCAATTCATTCATCCCTTGAATAAATTAATATACAGTATATTTTCATGTATCAAAAGGAAACAAACAGTAATGAAATGCTTTATCAGTATTTTATTGTTCACTTTCATATACAAAAAGATAAAATTGAAATAATCCTTTCTAGTATTTTTTCTCTAACAGTCAGGTTGTAGTTGTTTCACACTGGGCAAATACTACATTCATACTGGTTTATTCTGGCACCAATGCAGAGCTGAAACAACCACATCCCGAAATCTAGGCAAATCTATCTCAAACTCTGGATACTGAGCTCTAAATTACCACAGTAAAAAGGAACAATGATCCACTGCAAATTAAAGAACTATGTTACAATGATCGTTCAAAAAGTCCTCAGTTCATTACGGCAATACAATGGATGTTGGATTTTTCCTGGGCATTTCATATATATAAAACCTTTTTTCTTTTAACATACTCTTCAATTGAAAGAGGGGTTACAGCAACAAGCTCAACTCTGTATACACTTCTGTCTCATACAGATTTTTTTAGTATATTTATGTTAAAATCAGTAGTACAAGCCATCTCTGTTCTACAATTTAGCTACAGTGAAACATAACCTACAACATTTACATTTCACATATCCTGGTATAGAAACAGCATTTTAAATATGACCCCTTGACAAGACAAGAAAGAAAACCTCCTTTGGAACCGCCTTGGTCAATTCACAGTATGGACTGTGGTGACATGAGACCTGAAGACTAATAGAAAAACAAAGACTGTATCAGTGAATAGAGGAATACAGCATTTTGTACTCAGAGTGGTTGCAAAGTCACTGGTATCATTTGAGGAAGCCACTGATTTCTTCCAGTATCCTTCTATGGTGACCCTGACCTGTTTGGACAACATGGTACTGATGGCATTGGCAAAAAGAAAAAAGAAAATATAATTCCAGGTATCACTCCAGACATTGCAGAAGTCGTATGAGGCCATGTACTGTATAGCAACTGCTAAGATAAGAACAGTTTTTGATACTTGACCTGAATCTTAATTCAACTGAGGTAATGTATTAAATCATCCACTTCTCCATGTATGTTTGCTTCAGCTTTCTATAGTGCAGTCATACAAAACAATAGCTTACATTGGAAAATACTTTGATAAGGATACATTGGTTTAGACAGCACAAATGAGACCAACAAATATACAAAATTAAAGAGAAGCTGGTTGCCAAAGTTAACATGAATAATGCTTTTGTCTGTAGATTTTTTTTACCTGTTCCTTAATAAATTCATCAATTACCAGATACCAATTCGAAAGCAGTTGTTTGTTTGCATGTCATTTTGTTGTTGTAGTTGTGGCAACTGATAATCTCTGAGAGCCTGTGCATGTTGCATTTGCTTCTAGGCCTCCCTCTGTATTCACTTCTATGGTGAAACAGACTCACAGGAGATCCATAGAGGCTTCCCATACAGTACCATTTCTTTCATCTCAAACAGAAGTCACAAGCTCAGCGAGGAAGAGGTTTTCACATTGTCAAGGGGTGCATGGTTGTATGATCATATGTTACACCAGTACAAAAGAGGTTTTCCTGTTCGTAAGACGAAAGTGTACATCACTTAATCATAGTATCTACGACTATCCAGCTAGCAACACTGTTTTCACATGAGGTCTGAGGTAATTGGTTCCTGAAAACCTGGATCTAAGACTGCATCCAGAATTACAGCTGGTCACTTTTTAGAGATTTATATTATATATGGTGCTTTTTTTTTAATCTTTTTCACTTTTTGTGATACTATGACAGAAACAACAAGAGAGGAAGCAAAAAACAAGGGAGAGGCTTTTGCAGAGGCTGCTTGGGTAATGTGATGTGGAAAACAAAGGCACAACATCAGAACACCTCTGACTAGAGGTTTGGACTGTTGCTGATATTTCATGCATTTCATCTTCCGGAGAGGCCATCTTAGTCAACATGGACCCTGACACACGGGGTGCCTGTTCTCTACGTGCACATCTATATTTGCAGCACTTAAACTAAAATTATTTTTGGAACGACTCTGGCATGTTGAAAAAATACATTATCCCAAATCCCTAACCTCAGCATTTTTCAATTCACATAGAGGATTCTTCCTTTTGGCATAACGGGGGAAACTGAAATATGATGAAACACCAGAGAAATACTAGTCTCTTCCATTGCCTCATAAAACCTCCAAGAGTATTGCTAATACACAGGAAGATAGTTTAGATGTTTTCTGACCATATGTAGCAGTAATTTATTATGTGATAACTTGTTTATACAGCCAATCACATCTAACTTTTTTACTTTCTTAATATAAACATTTAAACAAAGTGCTTCAAAGCAACTAATGGAACATGGGGATTTGAATACTGACTAGCTGATCATCGTCTTACAATCTTACATCATATTGAAACAGGTTTCACGTGACTTTCATGAATGCTTTGATGCTAATTGAATCATGTTGCAAATTCATGAAGAACTTCAAAGCCCCCTTTAGAAGCGAAGACAGACAGACTTTGGTTATCCTCTTGCAGAGTTCAAAATGCAAGGAATTTGGCTACATCTTAAATGTTGTACAAAAGGAGGTCAATAATTCATTAAATGGAAACAAACCATCAACAAATACCAAAGCATTGACAAGGATCGACAAACATCAGAATAATCCAGGCGTAATCAAAACACAGCACCTAAAGTACGGTGGATTTGGTTGATTGCTCAAAGATCTTACAATCCCTATGAGTACACCCAGTTTAGAAAAAACAGAAATCTATTGCAGAGGATATTGCTTGCTATGTAGTCTGTCCCAGTTGGCAACTATTCAAAGCACCAGTCAGCAGAAAACAGGCCAAGAGCTGATGTACTCTTATTTTACAAATCTGAGGGCACTGGCAGAGCAAATGATGCCAATGACCAAAACAAATGGGTTTGATGATTTTTGAAACTCGTACAATTAACTGTATTCTACACTGTATTATAATGAAATGCAAAGCACAAAATACTTTACCATTTAAACTACTTTGGTAGTGGGGCAATTCATTTTCTTTTAATATTGGCAATAAGCTTCATTGGGGAAGGGCTTCATACACTATCTTTTAGGAGTTGAAATGAAGACCTGCTAAAGCATACTCACAGCAAATTAAGCCAAAACGGCTATAAGTACCCATGCTAACGAACCACATCCATCTGGAAGTAAGCAAGCAAAACAGAGTCCATGATGACCGAGATAGGTCCAAGGGGTTCTGACTTTATCAATCGGTCACGGTCACAGAGCATATACTCCCAAATCTGAGTGCTAAGTGTGAGAAGTGGAAGTGCAGAACCCAGAGCTAACATATGGCACCATGAGGAATAAATTAAAGCTCTTCGTTTGGGGTGAAGTGTATTCATGGGGGTCTAAAGCAGCCGCTGCAGAGCCTCATGAAGCCTATGCGCCAAGGACACAGCAGGTGGGACACCAAACCTTTCACTGCCCTCCCTTTTGGAACCACCAGCTCTATCCACGAATCACTGATCAGTCGATTTTTTTTCTGTGTAAAAATACATCTATTTTAAAGAACTGGGATTTCACAAAATAATTTACAATGGTAAATTTGGTGAGGTCACTTTGTGTGAGTTAAAAAAAATGGAAGAGGGTCAATCTGCATCGCCCGTCTATCTCCATGCTAATTCATAATGCTTTGAAAGAAAGTTATTATAGTAAACAAATGACAATAAAAAGGAACAGCATTTTGGGGATGTGCAAATAAAATATAGTATAATACAGTTAAAGAGAGAAAGGGGTAGGCGAATCTGAAGATTTTTTTGTTATAGTTGATTTTAGCCAAATAGATAAAGGTTCAATGTCCCATGTAGTAACAGACAGGAAAAGAACATTAGAGGAAACAGCCAGCACAAATAATGAATAATGCCCAGGTGTCATGAATAGGCAGAATTCTACAGTTGTATACAGCTATTTACATGATTTCTCTCACATTATGCAACATAACTAGCACTTCTTAAAAGATTTTGGACTTTTTAATTTTCCAAAACTCCCTAATCATAAAAGCCAATTTACATTAAAATATACTTACTACAAGTCAACACAACTAACAAAATATATAACAGAAGTCATACACATAGAAAAATCTGAGGTATTTCTGGTTTGAGGTGGTCTGTGGTTCATGAACAATTATCTGTTTTTTAGCATTTTCGCTCTAGACTTTATTGTTTTATGTTATTCTGGTTCACCTCGGAAGCCTTGACATTTCTGTTGATGAATATGCATTTGTATGCAGTTTCTACCGAGAGTTGTATGTGTAATGCACAGAAGAAAGGAATATATATAGAAATATATTCATCTTTGAGTTGAAACAGCAGCATTGTGGACATTCACTGTTACATTATGGCATACAGAAATAAGGTTTCTCACGTGCCACGTTTAAGACAAAGAACAATAATGATCCTTTTTTTTCTCTTTTCTTTTTTCTCCCCTCTATTCAAATAGAATGTGGCCGTTCAGTCATGAAGTGAAGTTTGAACTCCTTTTTTCTGTCTTGTCCATTGCCCTGTGGAAATGTCTCTACAATTCAGGACCGCTGAGGTCATAACTCAAATTTTGGTCCCTGTGAGAAAGAGGTAAAATACGAAAGGACCCGGCCAAGATGCATGTACTGGAATCCATCTTCATGTCCAACACTAGTTGAAGATACAGGCTTTAATGAGAATGAGGCTGGCCTCTGTTGTCAGAATCTAAGTCCTTAACTCCCGACATCCAAAATGTATTCTAGATTAAAGACAGTAAAAAAAAAAACGCGGACAAAAAATAAAACAAAAGGAAAAAACTAAATAAAAAGCCAACATAACACATTTATCTACTGACGGCCATCTAGGCCAACACTTGTTTTGTGGTCGACTTCCCACTTCCTTGTTCAGACTCTTTTGCACATACATTCATTCATTAATTAATTAATTCACTCATTCATTCATTCATTCACCCGCTCACAGCCATACATCTTCACCATGGTCTTGCACATATTGTTTTAGTTTTTTTAGTGTTTTAATTTACTGGTTACCTTCAACTTCCAGTCTGGCTTATCAACCCATGGGGCTAACTGAGCCACGGAAGTGGTCAGGTAGACCCCTTTCTGCCTAACTCCTCATTCCTGATGGGTCTGCCTTTTTTTCGCTACACGGAAAGACGTAAAAGACGTAACCCCCCAACCCTTTGAGACTGGTTACCTGAGAAGTAGTTCTGTACCAAATAAGATGCACTGTCACTGACAATGCACTAACCAAACTCTAGTTGCAAGCCATCTCCATTTAAAAAAAAAAAAAAACACCTTGTCATGAAAAAGAAATGACGTTCATCCAACCCCTCACTAATCCGACCCCAGTTTTCACACCACAAAACCAAAACAATAAAAAAAGAAATTAGTTTGTCTTCCAACTTTTTCTGTGTTCTAGAGACACCCGTTAGTTCCGTAAAAAGACACGTTTACCGTAGTTTTGTATAGCACATGCTGTCAGAAAAAAAAAGAACTGTTCAGAAACAAACAAAAAATCCCTTGAGGAAAGTTGTGTGTAACAGTCTTAAATGTTCCTCCAAGGTTTGCAGCATTATTTTATTGTCCAACATGGTAGATGGTTGCTTGGTTTGTTGGTTGTCACAGGCAATCTTGTCCAGAAGACAGAAAAATAGGAATAGATAAAACCTAAAAAAGAGAAAAATGAACTGAAATGAAGAGGTTGAGGTACCTGCACCTTGTCAGCATTCATAAGTCGGCACCTGAATGCGCTTTGAGATGTCCATTTGCTGTTTTTTTTATTCTTTTTTTCCTCTCTTCATAAAAATACAGTAGAGATGTGTGCTGGTAATATTGATCCGATCAGGAAAAAAAAAATAATAATTAAAAAATGTTGAATAAAATAGCAGCTGCATTCATGTTGTTGTCTGAGATCCGCTGAGTCTGGAAAGATGAAGGTTGTTTCATTTTGCTTGCTTGTTTCACAATGTTTCATGGTATGTCTTTTTCCATTTGTTGATGTTGTTTTGATTTCTGTATCATAGAGGAAAAATGAAAGGAGGGTAGGACTCAGATACTGGACTCTTTGGGTGGCAAGTCCACGTTGGTGACCGAAGTCACCATAGAAACCAGGCAGTCCGAGGTAGTGGCACTATTGAGCCGGCGGATCTGGGAGATCCGCTCTTCCACACAGCCGGCTGAGAGTCGGGCCTCGGCGTCGTGGTCCCAGCACTCCTCTATCGTCTCACACAACGCCTCCAGGCCCTGCTTAGGCCGAGACAATGTCAAAACACAATATGAATCAGACACCTGGAGAAATACTCTGCAATGTGACTGAGAGGGCTTAAACTTTCGTTATTAAAGCTTCTACAATTTATGTGGTTTGCAAACCTCCACTAGACTATAAGTCAACAGTTGTGGTAGATGTCAATCCCCAACCATCAAGGAGCTGGAGGCGTGCATAATAATGAGGAAACTGTGAGACTCCAGGCTTTCTATCATCAAACACGATAACATTTGAGAATATAATTTATATCTTTCTTTCAAACAACTATTTAACTTCTATGTATTCAAAAAAAACAGAATGTAGTAACGGAAAGTTTCTAAATTCACAGAAAATGCAGTCTTTCAGATTGCCCCAGACTCTATTTGAACAGAAACCAGACAATTAGCACCATGTCTGCTTTGATTCATTACCAGCCTATAACACACTTATATGTGTATCTGAGGTAGGTTTAGCATTAAACTGTGGTTTTAAAATTGAAGGCTGTCACGGTATTTCCTTCAGAGTGTGATAATGTATTTAGCCCGCTCACACACTATTATATACTAAAGATTGCTTGCTTGTGAAAGCACCAACTAAATCACAGGGTCATAATGTGATATCTTAAACTGTACAAAATGAACTCCTGAAGCAGGAGTCTACTCACAGCGTGCTTAAGCCAGCAGTCCTTGAATACCGGCCGCATTTTTTTGTGGACCACAACCTCCTGAAGGTCCTCCAGGGACGGGTGCTGCCCGATCTCCTCCTCGAAGGGCAACATGTACTCATCTACAGGGCCTGGGGGTAGAGGAGCAGAGTTCAGCTGGTGAAGCATTAATCCTGCCACAGTGTAAATAATATATTCCTTCAAGCCAAAATATACATGACACTGTAAATATCACTAACATGATGCTGGGGTCTAGCTTTCAACAGTCTCCTTATCATATCTTGTCCCTCCTCTAGCAGTGCAAATGCATTCAATAAATCATACTATTCAATCCAAAGACATGATGTTTCAACATGTGATGACAACTGTTAGGTAGCCTTGGTTACAACAAAATGCCATGAGATTAGTCAATTCCACCACTAGAATAGAATAGAATAGAATAGAATAAAATAAAACAGAAGTCTTTATTGTCCACTACTTTGGAAATTCGTCTTTGGCCCCACAAACATGTAACACACACAAGCAAGACTACACAACAGGTACAACATAAAGCAGACACAAACAAAGACTACACAGCAGGTACAACATAATGCAAACACACACAAAGACTATACAGCAGGTACAACATATAGCAAGCACAAACAAGACTTCAAAGCAGGTACAACACTACAAAGATAAGAATGTGATGTATGCAAGAAATGTAACTGTTGCCGTCGGCAGTGTCAATTGTACGCTCAAGTCCTTACCATCGGCTGCTTTACAGCGCGACACCAGCTCCCAGAGCACCAGGCCCATGGCATACATGTCTATCCTCAAGAAGGCATCCCTCTGGAAGTTAATGGCTCCTTCCAGCACCTCGGGTGCCATATACCTTCTGGTTCCCACCTGCAAGAACAAGAACAGGCAACAGTAATGTCATGACCCACTCATCAGAGATTACAGCAGGGCCATCTGGGTGGAGAGGGGGACTCACCTGGCCGTGGGTGTCTCCGGGTGGCTTCCCTGGCTCAAACCGCACTGCCAGACCAAAGTCACCAATGACCGCGGTGAGGTCATTTTTCACCATGACATTTTTACTCTTGAAGTCCCTAAAATTACACAAAAATGACATGGCTGAGCTGACAAGTCTAGACAATGACCGAAAACATACTTCACAGACTAAATGCCACAATAAACTATTAATCATTGAACATTTAAACAGCATTTCAACTTTTGCATTTTAAATTGCGTCCACCGACAGACTGTCTGTTGTGTAAACATACTACAACTATAAAACCATCAGAAGGAGTTAAGAAAGGTTCCAGTTATAAACGGAAACATTTTCTGTACCTGTGAGCGATGGCTGGCTTGGGCCCCTCTCCTTTATAACGTGGCACGTCCTCATGCAGATAGGCCAGGCCACAGGCCATAGTCTCCGCAATGTGACAAATGTCATTCCAGCTCACCGCATTCCCTTTCAGGTAATCCGTCAGGGAACCCTATAGAAAGGGAAAGACACGTACATCTCAGCACATGTAGTGTTACTGACTGACTGTGTGTAGAACTCTTATGACAAAACACAATAATAATTTGTAACTTCTTAAAGGACTACATTTCTAGCTTTACATAAGCGTATCACCACCCCAAGTTAAACAGAAAAACAATAATGAGTAAAACCAAATCCTTTTTAACTCTCTCAGGGCTTGTCAAAGTTCAAGAAGACCTCCTTGTGGCACAATTGGTGACTATGGCTGCTTGGTCTATTAAGCTTAATATAGCTGGTGATGAATAAACTGGCTCAAAGATGGGCTGTTTTGCAGCACACAAGCTTAAAGCCAGAGCCTTTCACTGTAACACAGCAATTAGACCTTTGCTCCCTCATCAGATTACACACAGAGGAAGTTATCAGACTAAAATAAGTTCTTGGGTTTACCATCCCTGTGAGTGAGGGAGAGCGTTTCTCTTTTCTTTCTTTTTTGCTATATTTGTCATTAAGGCAGTTACTTGGAGTACATCATGCCTTATTATGTTACAGACAGTCTGTTTCCATTAAGCACCATAAATGATGACCGTAAATGAAGAAACTGAGGCACCTAAAAGCGACGCAATAACAACAGCGGCCAGTAACAACCCCTTAGAGCAAAAACGTTAATGGTGCACTAGCCTAACTGAAGAACAGGAATCTTCCCCCACCTTTCTTATGCAGCCCTTGCCACTTGATCTACTAAACCCCTCTTCTACTGCACCCCCCCCCCCCCACCATAAATGCACAAATAGGCTGACACCAGACATAATTTCACTGCATTTCTTACATCCAGTAACTATATGAATGTGACAATAAACTTCCTTGTATCCTTACCCTTTCATGAAACTCTGTGATTAGCCAGAACTCTGTCTCCAGGTTGGACCCACGCTTCTCTGCAGCAATGTAACGCAGGAGGTTATCATGCTTCATCCCTGGCATAATGAAGATGTCCCGCTCATTCTGCCACGACAACTTATCCTGTACAGAGAACAGTGGGAGAAGAATCGTAAAAACAACTTAACCAAGATTTAAATGAACACAAGTGCGAGACATAAATGTAGAGAGGTCAACATCAACAGATGTGTTACAGGGATTGCAGTTTTTAATTATGCTTAGTTGGACCACTTACATGGTTATGCTAGCATTACAAATGCATTTACTTATCTAATCTGTACTGTACTGCTATAATCTGCATCATGCCTTATTATGTTACAGACAGTCTGTTTCCATTAAGCACCATTAATGATGACTGTAAATGAAGAAACTGAGGCACCTAAAAGCGATGCAATAACAACAGCGGCCAGTAACAACCCCTTAGAGCAAAAACGTTAATGGTGCACTAGCCTAACTGAAGAACAGGAATCAGAAGAAGACGGGGAGAGGGGAGGACAGGACAGGAAGTGGGATAACAGAGGCTGTGCAATTGACCAAATCTAAAAGATAGGTTTCAAATAGCGTTTCATGCAACTGTACCCACCTGAATAGGGAAGACCTTCACAGCTACATAATCATTCATCATCTGGGCCTTCCACACACACCCAAAGCGCCCCCTGGCTTTGATTTCCAGCAGCTGCAGGGGTTTGAGTCCAACCAGTGGAGAGGGTGGAGGTAGGCCAGGATCCTGGAGAACATGAAGAACAACAAGGAATTAGAAGTGAAAGAGTTGGAGCAGATGAGGGTTAGAGTTAGACCAGAGTTATTAGAACATACATGGGTAGCAAATGTGCAGTCAGTTCTCGTTTCAGACGTCGGACATCCAGTCGACTACTAAACTGTATGAATCTACAAGACTGTTGAACTGGACTGAACTGTGCCAAATGCTTGAGCGCTGACACTGTAAATAATGTGTCTTCAGAGATTTAGCCAGCCCTGAGTTGACAGTGATTTTACATCTTCCTTTTCTGAAGACGGCACACATGAATTTGTTTTCATGTGCAATACATAAAACATTTATGTGCAATGCATGCAAAAACAGGAACACTCTGGGAGGAAAGCGACTGGCAGTAAAGGTAAAGAAAAAAATCTGTTGGTTATCTAGAAAGGCACAGCATGAATGAATGGTTTGTTGACAGACACACAGGAGCATGAATGATTAATTCAATAATCAAATGATTGCTGGGTCATCTAGTGTGTTGCATCTTCTTTTTACAGTGAAAAACAGTAGCCATACAAGACCTATGCTGTGGAGACAGCTAACCACTGAATTTCAGTTATGCAGAGGAATAATACTGAACCACCACAAGGTGGCACCATTGCTGTAAGATGGGAAAACAGAGCGATCCTCCTGGCTACCTGTGAGCTATTTAATGAATGCCATTTAAACAAAAAGAATAAAATTTAAAGGGTCGTGAAGAGTTTAGAAGGCAGCTCAAAAATGACGAGGGAGCATAAGCGCAACAAAAATCAGGTAGATGCGGAGGAACAGATTGATCAGCTCAGAGAACAAAGAAAAGGGTGAGAGCAGGAAGAAAGGCCACATCACAGCCCCTACCTCATTGATGTCCACATGGCCATAGGGGGGCTTGCGGTGGCGGTACATCCAGAAGGCCAGCAGCAGTGCCATGGTCAGCATGGTGACAGGGAGGAGGGAGTAGACCAGCACGTTGAGCAGAGAGGGCTTGGAGGGCTTGATATCTGATAAAACACACAACTATTACTGACCACAGACACTCAGAGGGGAGAGACTGATGGACAAAAGAATGCTTCATGTCAATTCAATTTTCCTTGGTTATGTTATTTCAATAAAGATAAGACATACAGTCATACAGACAAAAGCCCTCTGAACTAGAATACAGAGCTTGGCACAGTGCGGTTTTGAAGGTTAGGACAGAGACTGTGAAAAGGGAGATGCACAGCTCCCCTGACAGAGATATGTCGCACACAGTACCACCGGACAGAGTCAGTAAAGGAGGAAGTCCTCGACAGGTGCTGCGTGGGACGTCTCCCATGTTTACCTCTAACAACCACGGTAGGGAGAGCAATTCCAGTTGATGTTAAACAGTGAATGTAAATGCCTGAAACTGGGTTAAGCCATCAGCTGTGGAAATTCAAGGTATTTGTTTCTTGTGTAATCACTGAATACATTACGGAATAAAGAAGAAAAATGAGATCTGGGCACCAACTGATGTGACTAATGCGATCAATGCAAAGGAGAGATACATTTTGCGTGGTAACTGCATTTTGTAAACGGTGTATGAGAGAGTGCGTTAACTGATGGGATTGCTTTGGTTTATGCTGGGTCTTTGTTTCACATGAGGCCTCACAGAGCCGGGCCTGATCAGGTGAAAGGCTGCTGAGGGAGACTCACAGAGGGTGTTGAGCAGCAATGAGGGTGTGTGTGCGTGCGTGCGTGCGTGCGTGCGTGCGTGCGTGCGTGCGTGCGTGTGTGTCTGTATGTGTGTGTGGCGGTTGAAAGCAGTTTCCCACCTGGTCCATGGATGACTTCAGGCAGATGGGTGAAGCGCTCGTTGCAGGAGTTGCCCTCACAGCAGCAGAAGAACACCTGGGGGTTCTCCTCCGTGGCCACGCACTCCTGCCTGTTGCCATGGAGAGGAGAGGAGACGGATTACTACGCACGGTCCCAGACATAAAAAACACAGCTTCAGCACAAACTCATCTTGTGGGCATTTCTAAGAGGGAAAATCTGGGTTAGGGTCGTAAGTATATTGGTATGTCAGCCTGAATTCAACAATATACTGTACCTGACCTAGTTACTACACTCAAGCACACAGACGTCATCTCTAGTTGAGTGTTATCTTACCAGGTATAACAGATTTAGCCCTGCTTTGGCCCTGGGGGCACCTCATAGCCTTGCCCCTGATATTTCATTATATCCACAGAATGAGCACTATATTCCCGGCGATAATAAACCACCGCTTTCGAGAACATTTAAAGAAAATAGGATTCCTTATGGCTCTTATGATCTATGACATCCGTGATCCGCAGAGCTACTTTCACACATGTGTGCACCCAAATGAGAACTCTTATTACATTATTCCACATTCATGAAGGAGTGCACATGGGAGACTGTGACGCCTATGAAAACTATCCTATCTTAACGCCATGGGAGTCCTTGCTCATCCCGTTTCGGTCCGGTTTCCCCCCCCCCCCAGCTTTTCGCCACGCAGATGACTTATCGCGCCATTGGGCCCCCACTTCGTCAAAACTGGGCAAATGAAAATGACTTATTGACCTTTCTTGGGGACTGCTGGGAAAAAGGGTCTGGGCCATGGCGTGACGATAGTGCTGATGGAGCACTCCTCGCTCGCATTTGGCTCCATCAGCGATCCAGCAGCACGCGGGCCACTCATTCAGCGGCCGAGTCCTCTTTGTAAGGCCAAAGCAGAGGGCAAAACCAGAGCCCTGACAGATGGGCCACAGAGACCCAGTCTCATCATTAGTAGGGTCAAACGTTACTCAGTGAGGGAGATGGTATCAACTCCCTCAACAGCAGGGGGTTAACACACTGACCACTGTCCATTTTGGGGTCTTTTATTATCTTTTATCACAAAGGCATGAACCAAATCGGCACATTTTTACAAGTACTGAGTTGGTGCATTACTACAAGTCAGTCTTTATCACCAACACACAATATGGAATGTTTTCCAGCAAACTTTAAAGGCATTATTAATTGGAATTCTCGTTCTTCAGCTTGTCGTTTAGTCAGGAATGTTTGGAATTTGAAGGCCACACCTGGGGCTTATGGGAGAGCTATTTCCAGAGCAATACCCTTTAGATTAGGCAACCTGGGACTGCCAGAGATTGTTTCTTAAGGAGCAGCCATTTGTGACTGTCCCACTTTTGCTTTGATACCAGTCCAACAGGGAGTGGTGGGATCATTTAACCAATATTCCTCTCACAGGAGGTGGTGATTAGGGCTGATTGTTTTGCATTCAGTTGCTTTCCCCCTGTTAAGGCTGATTTTTATTTTTATTTCTTCAGGCTGTCAATAAGATCCAACTTTAACAGAAATCAATTTAAGCACACAGCAATCTACGACGCAGTTTTCCTTCCCAATACACAACAATATTAATAATTGTTTTTTCCCCTAATGAAACTTCCAACACCTCATCTGTTATGCGCATGCTAGGATGCCCTCATCTTCCCATTTCAATCCATTTATTCTACAATTTATCTCAGCCCTCAGAATGGCTCTGGAAATAGCTTTCCATAGGGGGAAGCCGTGTAAAAATCTAACATACCCGGAACTCAGAGCTCATCTTGCTCACCATAGAGAGAGCTTGGCTATTTGCCACCTTTATAGCCCAGCAGGGGGGTTGTCAATTGGATATTCAAGAGACATTTAAATGTCATTGCAAATGCATTTAGCATAGCAATAAATACAGTTACTTATTACTGGCAGTTGCACAAGAGTTTAGAAGGCCAGTGCAGAGGTAGCTCAAACAGCAGGTCAAAATCTAGAGACAAAGAGACAAAATCTATACCATTAACTATATCATTATGAAAGGGAATGAAAATGCTTGGTCTACAGAAAGGGAAAAATAACCTACACTAAACCCACCATCTTCTATATGAATAAATGTAAATATAAAACCAATACAGCATGTTTTGATTAGGGGGCAGTAGAATTTTAACAGATTTAACAGTTGATTCAATTAATCTTTTAATTTCTGATGAGAACCATGTAATGACCATAACCCAATACTCTGCATTGTTATTACATGAATGGTATAAATTTTTCCGCTCCATCCTTGCTTCAGACACGTGTTAGACTTAAATTTCCTAAAAATAAGAAACAACCAGCTGATAAGATGTTGACAGAATATAGACCTGTCTCGCTTATTTTTAGTGGTCGACACATGAACTCTAAAATAAATAGTTACCATGCCAGCCGGTTAAGGGTGTCTCATTAAGTGCCAAGATTGCTCCCAAACTCTAGATATTATGTATGTACATGGGAAGACACACCATCTGTTGTATGACCCAAGGGGAATATCTGAACTGAGCTATTAAGTGTGCAGACCCATCTTCATTCTCTCTATAGGCCTAAGGGAAGTAAATATCATATGGAGATTACATAGGCTGACATTAAAACATATCCTGTACTGACCTTCAAGTGTTCAAGTTATTTTCTCTGGTAAAATATACCTCCCATATTTTCACAGAGCAGGGACAATTGTGGACAAAAGGAACACTGTAGTATTCACCCATTGACCCACCGTTGTTTGTGAATGTGTGTTATTTTCCTAGGCTAGACCTATTTGTGTAAAAACGTTTGATTTTGAAATGATGGGGGGAAAAAGCACTCAGGGTATTATGATGGTATAATACTCTCATTTTCAACACAGCTGCTTGTGGAAAAAGAACTGTAAGGAAAAGGATCAAGGGCTTACTTGTTGTAGCAGTTGAAGTCATCCAACCAGCAGCCTTTCTTCACCAACTCGATGGTGCCGGAGTTGTTCCGCCATGAGGCGTAGCAGTGCGATCGCTTGTCCTTCTCCCCCTCACAGTGCTCCACGCCGCTCTGGTTGGTCTTCTCCATCTCCCAGTTGATGTTGTAGTACAAGCACACATGAGTGTCCACCTCTCCATGGCTGGGCCCTGAGAACACACAACAAGAAGCAAACCATGTCAGCCTTTCCTGATCGCCAAAACATAGGCTTGGGAGACGGAATGGGCAAATATTATAAACCTGCAGTCCACACAAGTATTTCAAAAGTGGCAACTAAACAACCTGTGATGTGTTGTGCAAGAAGCCAAAGTAGTCTTACACATTAACACCTAATCAACACAAACACATACAAACACACACACACAATTTCAAATTGTACCTCAAACCACAAAAAACGGGATTTTGTCTACATAATGTGCATGGCAAAAGCAGATGCCTCAACATGGCATAACTCTAAAGTATAAAAAGGAAGAACGAAATTTAACAAACTACACCAGTGGCCGCGGAGAGACCGTAGCACCAAAAACATTATTCGGCCATTCATGTCCCTCGGCGTTTTCAGACTAAGCGAGGCTCCTTGCATCAGCCGCTGATGGGAGGGAACATTTATCGTTTGGCAAGGCTCAAGGGCAGCACTGGAGAAAGAGCATTTGAGGCTCTTTGCGGCTTTTCATTCACCGAGGACTTTTGAACTCCTCCAAATCAGCCTGTACAAAATGAGGTCATTACATCAATCCAGACTCCACAAAGAGCAAGGTGGCTCACATCAGTGAAGATCAGTGAGAGGCAGAGAGAGCTCCTAATAAGAACTAGTGAAATTCATAGTTTTATTCCAATACACCAACATCAATTAGTGCTACCATCTATTAGTGTTGCACGGTGTATCGATACTAAAAAGGTATCGCGATGCCTTCACGCAAAAAGCGATACGATTTCAGACGTTTTTAGAATCGATACTTTATTAAAATAATAACGTTCTGTGTCTGTGTGAACTGCTGTTCTCACTGCTCCTTTCACGCATCTAGGCAAGTGGGCGTGTCAAGCAGGCAGCTCTGAGTGAGTGAGTGCGCAGCCAACGTCATAGTTCTTTGCCGACAGTTCTAGGCCTTGTGGATAAAACAAAAGGTGCAGTGAAATCTGCAACTATTTCGGATACATCGCGAATTAAGGCAAGCCATCAGGTACACAAAGTCATTTAAAAGCAGTAGGCTACGTATGGAACTTGGCAAAACACCTCGCAGACATATCCCAACATTTTTAAAGAGTTCAAAGAACGACAGGTTAACGAATATGCTATAGAAAACACGACTACATGGTTAGTGCCAAGTTCTTCTCTTATGTTTTAGTCTAGCCTAAGTGAAACGAGTAGCCTATGGTTCTCTGGGATAAAGCGAACCTGCCTTAATCAATGAATTTTGACGAGACATAACGAGCTGTAATCATTTTGAGGAGACATAACGAGCTGTAATCATAGGGTGCTAACGTGATGAAAGCGCAATGTTCACGCCAGAATAACATTACCATAACTTGTAAACGATATATTTCATGTTCGGTCAGTAGCCTACTACTGGTAATATTTGTCATGGCATGTAGACTGCAATTTGTTCAATAATTATTGCCCAGATGTAGGATAGGCTACCCGAAATGCGCTAATTAAAGCCCACAGCATAATACCACCAAAGCGTGTTGAGTCCTAATAATAATAGCGGCGTATTGTTACAGTACGTGCTAGCAAATCATGTTATCAAAGAAATAGACGTAATGTAGTAATGCACAAAGATATATTGCAACAGGTAATGGTGTAGGCCTATCTGACGAAGACCTGAGTGGTTGGAACGTGGTACTTGTACACTGGGCGCAAAGAAGACTAGACTATCCTCACATTTTCCCCTTTGCAACTGTCAAAGAAATCCCATGAACACGGGAAGGCCTAGGGTAGCCTATACTGTACATCAGATGGCCTAAAGATTAGGCCCCTCTGCATAGCATTCAGTGATTTGCATGCAGTAATTTGAACACTGACCTTGATCTAGCCTAGTTTGGCTATTTAAAGCTACTTTATTGCCAAAACACAACACAATGTAAATTAACTATAACAAACAATAAAGGACTTAATCACAGAAAGTAGGCCTACTATTTTACTGACTATAAAAAAATAATCATTATGTAGGAAGTTTAGAAGTTTAGAACCCAGAATTGACCTACACACTACAAAAGTGCACCAAATTCAACACAAATGACTCAATACACTTGGAGGAGGTATGAGTCCTTTCTTCTCCAGATATCTTAGGATTTCGCCGTAGTATCGTTTTAGTATCGAGCATCGTGATATTTATGGCAGGTATCGTATCGAAGTCATAATTTTGGTATCGTGACAACACTACCATCTATACAAGTCTTTGTCAAGGACAGTCTTAACTTAGAACAAACTCCTTCGGGGTGTCTTTGAGGGGGTAATTTGTGGGACTAGTATATACTGGTAGATGTGAGGGTGTAAACTAAGTTTTGAAATATACAGTAAATACCAGGAAACAGCAAACTGTTCACTGTTTTTCCTTTGAGATATCAGAATAGCACTGTGACAAGGGCAGCGTATCCTTGCGAACGCAGATATGAGGGTCACTGTGGAGATTACACCCTGAGGTCTGCCCACAGAGTGGAAGGCCCTCTCCCTCCAAACAAGAGCAGCCAAAGGGAACAGTGGGGAGGACTAGATCTTTTTCTTTCCTCCTCCTTCACTCCCCCCCTCTCTCTCTCTCTCTTTCTCTCTTTCAGCCACTCCTCTCTGCTGGAGTGCGAGAGCATGGAGCCATGTTTACTATACAACAAAAATTTGGCAGAGCTGGATACGGCAGATGTTCTTGCCAATCTGTGCATTACGGTTGCTAGGCAACCGCAAATGTGGGAGTAGAATCATAGGCTCGCCCCCCAGACAAAGCCCTTTTCGGTCACTGGTCTAAACAAGCATGCACATTAACACACACACAAACAAACAAATGTAGAGATATGCATATGTACATGTACAAACAAACACAAAAGGCAGACATACAGAAACACACACACACACACACACAGACACACACACACAAATCAACGTACTATATGGAGCCGGTGTGTGTGTTCACGTTGCTGTACTACGGCCGCATACTAAAACCCAGCCGGCACTGTGAAGGGCCCTCATCTGCATTCAGCAGCTTTATTTACAGGCTTCCATGGGGATATTAAGGCTAATGGCAATAGCAGATGTCAGCAACACAAAAGGTAGTATGCCATCAAAACATGACTTTAGAAACCTGGTCCTTTGAGCTGCCCAGAAATAGAATCCCCTGCCCAATACATTATACAGCCCATATAATTTCAATAAAACCAACAATGTTTTCTAGTTTATAGCCTATTTTGATGGCAACAGGTCTTTTGTGGTTTCTTCCTTTCAGAGGGTCTGACCCCTTTAAGTGTAACCCCCACACCCAACACTTGAAGATTAAATGTGGGGGTAGTAGGTTTATAGCATTAGTTACCATTGATGTACAATGTATATGTTCATGAGGGCAGGAACATGCCCTACCATAGTCCCATAGACTAAGAGGTACTGTGCTACTCCACTTTGGTGAAGGAACAGGCCTGGCTCTTTCAAGGCACAAACATACGGAGGGGAAGGGGAGACGGCAAGCAACCAAAAGGGAAAAGAGCACACAAGCCACTGGTACACTTAAGTCAGCATGTCCACTTCCTTCCTTCTGCCAGCTCACAGACAGCTACACAGACCAGCGGGAGAGCGAGCGAACATCTGTTTCTGGAACTTGTGAGGCTTTGCACTCTCCAAAATCTCACTTCGGAACAGCTCACACCACTCGGGGCCCAAGCCAGTCCCAGCGCAGCAGCTGATAACTCCAGATCCCTGGGAGATTTGGCCCAGAACAGAAACCAATTCCTATGGCTGCCACCAATCACTGTCAAATCCACAACCTTACCGAAAAGAGTGTTCTTTCAGAATGCCTTAACAAGCTGAAATGGTTGTACACAGTCAGAAACTGAAGTCTGAAAGTCTGAGAACCCAATATTTTTTCCTTAGTGGATGTGATAACATAAAACCCACTCTGATGATAGGAGAGAGTGATACAAACACTATTTAGGTTACTCACAGATAGACTTTAAAAGGTCAATTTATAGATCAGACAACAAGCATCACTTGACAAAATAAAACATGAAAAAGACTAAAAGTGTCTGCTATGCTGTCACAGAGTTTATAGCGACTTATTGTTACATATTCTGATTGGACATCAATTCACACAACTACAGAGAAAAACGGCATCAACAGTCTCAGCAATAGCATGGTGCTGCCTATTGCCTGTGCATTAAACATGTGTGGATCATTAAGTGAATCACAGCCACATGGATATCCAGTCTGAAAATCCATACATTGTTAGGTATGAGTGGACTGTTTATGTGACATAAATGTGATATTTCATATAACGTCAGTAATTTACTATGTCCAGAGGGGATGTGTCCTGTTTCTGAAGATTCACACAGCATTGAAATATTGTTCCCTTTTGCATACAGAGGTCCCCTATTCTGTCAGAGAACCCAGAGCTACTGACTCAAGTGTTGATTTTCACAAAGGCCATATTTGTCTCCACTCGGGACTGGACAGCACCAAATATTAACAGTGCTTTTAGTATGAAATAAGCCCACAAGCCTTAGTCTCTTGTGCCTTCCGTGAGGTTTCTGGCAGAATGACATAATTAAAAACAAAAATTGATTATTTCCCAGCTAGTGGCAGTGGGACTGATCTCCTACTGTATCCAACCAGTGACAGGCCTGGTATAGTCCCGCGTCTGTATCCTGTGCATGCGGCCCCTGATGAGAATTGAGTCATCAACGCAATGAGACGAGATCCAAACATTCAGTTGCAATGATTGAGGTTGTATTAAAATGAGGAGGGTAACTGTAGCCATCAATAGTATTTGGATATGATGACTTGTTCCTGAATGAAGTCATAACAACTGTAGTTTGGCTTGAGGGACTCGACCCTGGGGCCATTCGCATGAGGTTCGCTGACCACATGACTAAAAGCCATGGCAGCAAGTCTTGTGACTACATGGGGTGTACTAGAGTGCAGTTTATTCTGTACAGCACTGACCCACTGGCCCCTGTTACACGACAGTAACATTGGCAAATAAAGGATACTGTAATTCTCTGGAAGCACCTGTATCTCAGTTATCCATCAGTTTGGCTTTCACAAACTGCAATCCAAATGGTGAGTAATTTCACACAGGGAATATGGTGAATTCTGTGACAAACCAAACATCATCAACGAATTGACCAGTCTTAAGGCAAAGGAACCGCACAATAACGTGAATGTAAAAGGGAAGAAGGGGAAAAGCAAAAAATAAAAAGCAAAAGGGGAGACGTCTGGAACTGATCTAGTGTGGTTCTTTAAAGACTGCTAGATAGCACTACTGTATATATAAACAGGCCACAAGAACACGCAAGCCCAAAAACCTCGAGCACCACTCTCACATTCCTTACAAGACCGCGATCTGTAATTACAAACAGAACTGGTCAACCACAGTTTCTCTATCACGCTAAACAAACTGTGGTCTCCAGAGGTCTTCTGACCTAAGAGACAGTCAGGTTAATAAACAACAGATTATTTCAATAACTGGGAGAGTTGTTTTGTTATGTCTTGTGTTCGCACTCTCTGAAATAACAGCTGCAGCTTGATTTATGGTGGTGCTTGTCTGCATAAGAGGTATGATTAGTCAAACCTAAATTGACTTCAGTCTAAATGATTGACCCAATGACTGCAATAATAACAATAAGAAAAACTATTAGAATGAAAACGTGGAATCCATAGATCATAAACCCTGACTGACTCCTGCCTGCAAGCGCCCATAAACCCTGTTACTGGTTTATTCATACATATGAACAAGCTATATCTTTTTTTATAGTGCAACGGCAAACCATTTCCTGGTGGTAATCCTCTGCAGACCCCTTATATTTTTCATATTTTCAGCCATTGACATCAATTAGAATGTTGAAGGAAGCTAACTGCCTTCCCCCTAGCTAATTGCAAACTATGTATGTAATCTTTATTTTCGAATAAAAGAGGGAGAGAGAGAGATGCACAAGCTGTTGTCTGTCCCCCTCAGTGGCGTTGGATGAGAGCTAAGCATATGAAAAGGGCCTGGGATTCACCAATATGTTTGTGAATCAGCTACAGGACCTGAGCCCAGAGCTCATTGTTACCATTCTCTTCCCTCACCGCCCCAACACAGACCCTCTGCAAGACAATTTCAGGCTACACTCTATTGCACCACGGCATCCTTTGTCTACAGAGCAATAATTTCTCTTCTTTGATGAGGAATTTAAATAAACCCCCTCGAGGCAGTTCACGGAAAAATAATCTATAACTACTGAAGTATCAGATTAGAGGATGCATTTCCCTGTTCACCTGCAGAAGTCAACTTCGATAAACAAATGAGACTACTTTATTGATCTTATTTCATTCTCGCAGGTCTATGATTTAGAATGATAGAGGAAACTAGTGTCTTAATCTGCACTGCTTTAACTTTAAAAATCATCGCAAAAGCAAAGCCTGGTATAGAATTTTATTTGGAGCCCATAAGAAACAGTAGATTGCCATGTCACATTTTGTGCTGCAATAACATTGGCTGATACAATCACAGCTTGAAGACTGTTGTGTAAATAAAGCCACAGCGACCTAACAACCAACCAGCTGAGTAAAAGAATCCAAACTGGAGCCTTGAGGACCTCTACTCCCGAGAGGACCACGTCAGGTCACAGCAGCAGAACAGCCACAATCCGACTGGGATCAATAGTCAAAACATCTTAGTAAACGGTGACAAAAAGCAGGGCACATATTTGCTGCTATACTTGATGGTTACATTTGTACAGAAACTGTGGAGTGGAGTGGAATTAAATTCTCTCTCTCTCTCTCTCTCAGTAATTTCCTTCAAACACTACTCTTTCTTATCAAAAATAGCTGGCCAGTCCCTTTCAAGTCAGAGAGAGATGCAACATCAATCACTTGTCTAATCAGACCCAGATCTGCACACATCTCTGTGTGTTTTATGGGCGGGAGTCTCAAAGCATGTTTTCCCATTTTAAAAATGCACATCCATGGAACACTTGAAGCCTGTGTGCTCATCATATAGGCTTTTTACTTCACTTACTGGCTTCAAGCACCCAGAGCTTAATTTAGGAGTCTGCACAGAAGCCATTATAATGTAATTATAACAAATGTAGATTGAGCAATGCATTACTTTAAAAGCCTAGTTAGGAAAGAACATTACTTACAGTAGAAGTAGCACACCTACAGAGAGATTCAGACAGTGAGTATTTCCCGATGGAGACACCATTACGGTATATATGGCTCTTTAGTGCTTTTCTGTGCAAACCCCCATTTTAAACATGCCCATGCTCTTGGTTCACATGCTGCTTAATTAGTGCTGCCCATCCTAAATATTTGCGTTTTAAACTGGAGAACTTTTGATAGCAGCAGGGGTACAGCTTGCTCCCAGCAGCATTCGAATGGGTTTTCACCATTCTACTGATCCCCAGGGAGCCAAGGTGCGCACACACACACACACACACACACAAACAGCTGCATTAGGTAAGAGGGAGCCAAGAGCCAGTGAGGGGAGTCACACTGGCTGCCACATTCCTTACGATGAAATGGCCGCAGGCTAAGAAATGACACACGGCTAAGATGAACTGGCTGTCCCTACCTGTGAAAAGCACACATGGAGACACCTGGCAGGCAGCCATGGAGACTTTGTTAAACTGTCCCACCTTAAAAGGACACTACGAAGTCGGCTATATTGAGGCTGAGCACAGACACTCTGAAGGAACCTTCTATCTGGTAGACCTCAAAGCATCAAAGCCTCCCATGCAGAGCAATTCTCTGTTAAATTGAACGTTTCACTGGCAGGCTATTTTGTTAAACAAATGCAGCTCAGATCTCACACCAGACACTAACTTATTCAACCTACTAGAGTGCATTCTACAACACCCTGAACTGGTTTTAAAAACAGATAATATTTCTGTTGGCACTACAAGCTGATGGACACAACGGGCACTGTTCAAACGTCATGTTTGCTCCTGTCCGACCAGTAGTAAGCTTCCACACAGGCATAGAATGGGAGCATTCACAGGACAAAATCACTGTTAAAAATGACTCCAAAAATAGTTTTCCACTAAAAGCAGGGATACCCCGTGTCTGTCCAGGATTGTAAATAAAACACTCCCCATAAAGCCAATGCAGCCTGTCAAGGGCCGACTGTGCCAATCCTCTCTCTCGCTCACACACAGTTATTTGTTGTTGTTGTTGTTATTTTGCTGGAGTCCTGGCCAGCGCTTCCTCACTCTTCTGGCACTGGGCTCCCTCTCACAAGCTGGGCCCAGTCACCAAGCAGGACGCTCCAGTGTTGGTCTTGGCAGATGCCCTCACCTGAGTGGTGGAGCCTGAGCCGCCTCCAGAATCCACTCCCATCAGCTCGGCCCAAGGCACAGCACAGGCCCTCTGATTACTAATACTCCAGCGTGAATTTGCCAGGAAAGACTACCACACATAGACACACTAGAAAACCAGCAATATGATCTAGCACCTTGCTTTATCAGAATTGTTCTTTGTCCTCATTTTGACACGGAAGTAATATTTATTGCTTACCTACAAGGCAGCCCTCTCTACACATCTGAAATATTGTACTGAATTCAGAGCAAGATAGCTTCTGTGAATTGGGGAAAACATCTGAACAGGAGGCACGGTGCAGGCTTTAGCAAGATAACCCAACTAAAACCCTCCCAACAGGAATTATTCATAGATCAAAGCACTTTTCTGAATCAGAATCACTGGTTAAAAGGTGTTTGAATTGAACTATCCAATATTTTCTGTTTTTTTATTTTCATTGATGAGCAATGTCCCTCTTGGCCTGGTTCGTACAATTACTACGTAATGTGAAACAATAAATTCATTCATCACAGCTGTCCATTATCTAACAACGTATGAGAAGTTAATTACCAACATCTGTCTCTGTCAGCACTTCTTGGAAGGATTACACAGGGCATGAATGAGAGACATGAATGAGAGACGTGATTGTGTAATGGATGCTGGAGGCCATGAGGCTGTGTACACTAGGCCGCATTGTTACTGCAGGGTCAGAGAGAGATACCATTGTCACCCTAGTGCGCAGTCCATTAGTGGTCTCAGGCAGAAAGTCACACAACAGGTTCAATGCTGAAGTAAGAAAAGAGACGAGCAGTGTACACCTACTTGGGGCAACATTATTTCACTAACTGCTCTCTGGCTTGACACAGCTATTACTGTAAAGCTGACTTAAAATAAATATTTTTTCAAAGGCACTCAAGTCAGCTAAACACTTCCTAACAGAGGCTATAGGCTAAATGGTGTGAGTGGGTCCTGTAAACATAGAACAAAGGCCGTAATATGAGACCATGGACTTTGTCCTGGGTTTGTGGCTTTGAGCCTTGGACATTTGTAAAGTGCAATGTTAGGGCCACACGCTTATGTAATAAATGGTCAGAGCAAGGGCTGTGCCAATTAAAAAAAAAAAAAAAAAAATTAATTTAAAGAATTAGGATAACATCTGATGCCATGCCAACCTTCACCACCTTTCTCTCGTTCCCATTCCACTCTGCCCTGAAGGAAGACGGATACCATTTTCTATCTCAGAAATGAATTAAGCTACTTCAGCCAGTTAACCCGATTTTAATTTGAAATTTCAACAGCCATGAAACAATTAACGTAATTAAATAACTTTTAACACACAACACAGATATTTCATAATTTCATTACACTCACTCGTTTAGACTGTAAGTGATCATGGCAGTTTAACACTAAATGAGTGTGATTATGGGGATGCCCTGCATTACTTGTAAAGCTGAAGATGGACTATGCAGTAAAGCAACCGAGAAGCCGATAAAGACTAGCTCAAATATCAGCCCACCATAGAAGTATGTCCTGACCATGTGCCAATCAAAACCAGAATGAAACTGAGAGTTCATCTCAGTAGCCCTGTCTCTTCTGTAACACTGAAAATCCACAGGTGCATTTCCTTGAAGGCATGTTCAATGTTTTCCGTCCATGAGAACACCGGAGAAATGGCAACACACAACTGAAGTTGCCTTCTACAATCAACTACTCCTACATGGAATAAAAATATGGTCAACATGTAAATTCAACATATTTTCATCCATTTGTCATACATTAACATAAAGTCATACTCTGTGGCTGCATTACGTATGTGTCTACACATTTCATTTGGATTAAATCTATTTTGGTCACATGTAGCAGAATGAGCTGTGATTTTATGAGTGAGAATTCCTGTTAATGTTCATAATTTCCCCTGTAACTGCCAGTTATTCTCTAAATCATGTTAATGTTAAAAATGTGTGTATGCAAACTGACTCACTAATTTTCCTACACATAGGCGTGCCACAGTGCTCTGCTACACCACAAATCAGTGCTACACACACAACTGAAGTGTAGTATAAAGCTGATCCCAGCCTTCACTAACTCTCCCATGCTATGACCTTGTCTCACTATGGAGGTTTTGCACTGGCCTATCATCCCTCCCAGCAGCGACCTGGTCATGTTAGTGAATGCAGCCTACAGATGAATGGCCCATTATTACATGGCCATATGCCTCACGAGAGCATCTTCTAGCCAACCAACTCGTACACAAAGCCCACGGATGTGACGGTGTGCCTGCATCAGTCCAAGTCCTCTCATCTTCAAAGTGCACAGGGTGCCATGAGAGTGCACACATTTCAGTTCCTTGAAGCTCCACTGTCATGTGTGCATTTAAAAAATCTATATAATCGCACACTAAGCTCATTTGCATTTGTATAGGTGTCTGGCTGACCTATGAGCCTCATACCCACAAAGAGACTATGACCAGTCCCCTTTTGCATTAGAATGCACACACACACACACGCACACACACACACACACATGTGTGTGCTTGTGCGCACATATATATAAGCACACACAAATCTATCTGCCTCCACAGGCAAATATGCATACCCATGGTTATGTGTTGGCAAAAAATGATCACAATCAATTTCTCTTTCTATCCCAAATTAATAATTCCCTCTCTGATAAACACAATCTTCTGCCACCACCAATTGTGTTTTATTTTTTTAAACATGAACGAAACGTGACAAGCAGATGTTTAAGGTTGTGGTCTAAAATGTGCCATTATTGAATGTCACATTAAGTACTAGAAATGTACCTGGATCTGAAAATTTCTGCACTTCACCCAATTACTCTGCTTTTCTCACGAAGACAACAAAGAACACCCATATTAATATTCGAAAGGCTCAATATTTTCCTGAGGTAATAAACAAAATATGTTGTGCGGCTAAATTAAATGGTTCCAACTTATTACAGAGCTGACTTGTTAGAGAAAGCTGGGTAAGTGGTCTGGTAGGTCTGGCTGTTTCATTGTTCACGCTAATTTCTTACATGAAAGGGTAGTCCCAGTCTTTCTACTCATTGTTGTGAAACTGTGCCACTGCCAAACTGCCAAATCACCTCCTCGACACAACTGTTAATATATGCTGATTGTGGTGCGAATGCATGCTGGCAGAGTTCACAGAGTCCAAGGGAAAGCACTCATATGGCAGGTCTTCCCACTGAAACACAGACCACTGGAATGACTCAAAACAACAGGAATCTTAAAAACTCGACTCTTGTCAAACACTGCAATGTAAACAAGAAGAACAACTCTGACAAAGGTGGAGCATTACTTCTGCTTCGGAACGTTTCAAACACAAACATACAACTCTTCATACCGAATGACCGAAATGTTCATTTGCTACTCGCATTTCGACATGATCTCATCTCCTATGCTGAAGCGCAGCGAACATCTGTTTATATTTTGGAGAGAACAGGGGATGACATAATGACAACACTGACATCAGCCCATTCAGCGGAGACCAGGAGGCCTGAGAACGTGCTGCCACAGCTCTCATTCACACAAGGCCCTTTATTTTAAGAAGCAGACTTGGGGGTGGGGGGGAGAAGGGAGTGAGGGAGGAAGGGGGGGGGGGGGGGGTTGAGAAAGAGCCACAAAAAGGAAGAAAAATCTCAAAAAGCTCTTCAGCTCTCTTTACTC